>NC_079136.1:104728731-105030531 GCF_945859705.1 Episyrphus balteatus
ACCAGACAGACAGACAGACAGACAGACAGACAGACAGACAGACAGACAGACAGACAGACAGACAGACAGACAGACAGACAGACAGACAGACAGACAGACAGACAGACAGGACAGACAGACAGACAGACAGACAGACAGACAGACAGACAGACAGACAGACAGACAGACAGACAGACAGACAGACAGACAGACAGACAGACAGACAGACAGACAGACAGACAGACAGACAGACAGACAGACAGACAGACAGACAGACAGACAGACAGACAGACAGACAGACAGACAGACAGACAGACAGACAGACAGACAGACAGACAGACAGACAGACAGACAGACAGAAGACAGACAGACAGACAGACAGACAGACAGACAGACAGACAGACAGACAGACAGACAGACAGACAGACAGACAGACAGACAGACAGACAGACAGACAGACAGACAGACAGACAGACAGACAGACAGACAGACAGACTGACAGACTGACAGACTGACAGACTGACAGACTGACAGACTGACAGACTGACAGACTGACAGACTGACAGACTGACAGACTGACAGACTGACAGACTGACAGACTGACAGACTGACAGACTGACAGACTGACAGACTGACAGACTGACAGACTGACAGACTGACAGACTGACAGACTGACAGACTGACAGACTGACAGACTGACAGACTGACAGACTGACAGACTGACAGACTGACAGACTGACAGACTGACAGACTGACAGACTGACAGACTGACAGACTGACAGACTGACAGACTGACAGACTGACAGACTGACAGACTGACAGACTGACAGACTGACAGACTGACAGACTGACAGACTGACAGACTGACAGACTGACAGACTGACAGACTGACAGACTGACAGACTGACAGACTGACAGACTGACAGACTGACAGACTGACAGACTGACAGACTGACAGACTGACAGACTGACAGACAGACAGACAGATAGACAGACAGACAGACAGACAGACAGACAGACAGACAGACAGACAGACAGACAGACAGACAGACAGACAGACAGACAGACAGACAGACAGACAGACAGACAGACAGACAGACAGACAGACAGACAGACAGACAGACAGACAGACAGACAGACAGACAGACAGACAGACAGACAGACAGACAGACAGACAGACAGACAGACAGACAGACAGACAGACAGACAGACAGACAGACAGACTGACAGACTGACAGACTGACAGACTGACAGACTGACAGACTGACAGACTGACAGACTGACAGACTGACAGACTGACAGACTGACAGACTGACAGACTGACAGACTGACAGACTGACAGACTGACAGACTGACAGACTGACAGACTGACAGACTGACAGACTGACAGACTGACAGACTGACAGACTGACAGACTGACAGACTGACAGACTGACAGACTGACAGACTGACAGACTGACAGACTGACAGACTGACAGACTGACAGACTGACAGACTGACAGACTGACAGACTGACAGACTGACAGACTGACAGACTGACAGACTGACAGACTGACAGACTGACAGACTGACAGACTGACAGACTGACAGACTGACAGACTGACAGACTGACAGACTGACAGACTGACAGACTGACAGACTGACAGACTGACAGACTGACAGACTGACAGACTGACAGACTGACAGACTGACAGACTGACAGACAGACGAACTTCCAGGACGCATTTTTTGGGCATTCTCTATCATCGTAACTTTTTTTTTTTACGATGGCATATCGCAAGTAAAAATTAATTTTAAAACAGTTTTTTTTTTTAAATCACGAAAAAACCAATAGCAGATTATTTCTTACCTCTCATACTTGTTAATGCATTTATGTAACAAAGTGCAGTTTATTAAAGTAAAGATTAAATTTAAAAAAATTAAATTCATGTTACTTAGGCTCAATAATTGAACAAGTTTACTTACCTTTATCTCTGACTTTTTGTTTAAACACATTTTAAGAGATGTAGATCACAACAAAAACATTACTGTTAAAAAAAGAGCCCAGTTCTCCTATGTTGAAGTTATGCTGGCACAAAAAGTACTGAAATGTAAAAGTGTACCAAGTTCTAAAGCTTGGCTTTAAATTTGTATAAATAAAATGTTTATTGTTTGCTTGGCAATTTTTCAATTAGGTTTAAAAATCGGTAATATTAAGAAAAATTGTCAAGAGAACAATCAACATTTTATTTGTACAAATTTAAAGCCAAGCTTTAGAACTTGGTACACTTTTACATTTCAGTAGGTACTTTTTGTGCCAGCATAACTTCAACATAGGAGAACTTGGCTCTTTTTATAACAGTAATGTTTTTGTTGTGATTTCACTACTTTTTGCAAGGTATTGCTGTAGAACTTAAAATCTCTATAATTGATGAACACTCAGAAAAAATGTCTAAAATTTTAAAATTCTCAAATTTTAAATTTTTCTTTTTTTTTAAACTACCAGGTCTACCATTCTACCAAATTTTAGGTTCTGCGACAGTTAGAAATGCTCTATAATATTTGATAAAAATTCAGCAGAAATGGGCGGTTGCCACACCCCCTATCCAAAATTCTCAAATTTTAAATTTTTTATTTGGTAAAACTTACTAGCTTTACCATTCTACCAAGTTTCAAGATTCTACGATAATCAGAAGTGCTCTAAAGAATTTGATAAAATATAGTGAAAATGGGCGGTTACCACGCCCCCTGGCTAAAATTCTCAAATATAATTTTTTTTCCTTTATATGTTTATATACCATTCTACCATTCTACCAAATTTCAAGATTCTACGATAACACGGTGTAACACTCAAAATATATGCGGGCGGAGACCTATCAGGTTTTGTAGAGCTAGTCGCACTGATTACGAAACGGTATTTGAAAATCCCCTAACACCCCCAAAATCTGGAGTTACGGGCAAAAAACGGTTTTTTGGACTTTCACCCATTGAAAAAATTCTAGCTTCGACAATTTTTTACCCATTTTCGATTTTTTTTACAGTTTCTGCTAGAAGATTAACATACCTTTTCAACAATGTATAAAACATGTAACTCGGTTAAACCACTTACAATTTATAAGCTGTCAAAGTTCAAAATAAAATGTTACAACATTCTCCATTGAAGGAGGTTCAGTCTTCAGTGTTTCACTAAAATCTGCCCAGTAGGGGCAGTAGGTAATGATAAAAACTGTGACAAAAGATTTCAAAGCTGAATGTGAGATTAAAAATATTCTCATCCAAAAGCAATGTGTGAACTAAAGCACTTACCAGGATATATACATCTTATATCTTACTATATAATATTCCGTCCGATTTTATACCATCACACAGTGGGTACCGCCATAAGTCAAAAATAAAAAAAGTAAATGTCAGTTTTTTTAAATCCAATGATTAAACAACGTTCTACAATCTCGCATCGAACCAAAATCAAAAAAAACTTGACGGTTACCCCTTTTTTCATTTCTTAATAGCCATTCAAAGTCGGTATATAAAAAAAGTACAGTTTTCATATCGCTGCAGTTATAAGGTGTGAACTTGCAATAGTGATAGCGGGTGTTAAAAAATTGTGAACAGTATTAAATTGTTATGGATATTAAATTCTTCCTAAAAACTTAAATTATATTGTTAAATAACATTAAGGCTTACACAAATGGGACTCGTTAGCGAAGCAATTTTAATTTATTATTAGAAGAGGTTTGTGTATATCTTTCAATACGTGCAGGGCTGCTGCTTGTGTAATCAATTTATATTGAAGGTTTTGAATGAACAACAACAACTTGTGTGTGTTACCACCAAGTTCATAGGCTGGAGTTATAGCTATTTCACGGGGACCAACCCGATCATCAGACTCCTTTCAGTGGTGCTAAGTCGCTTATGTTCAATTAATTTTTTTTTTTGAAAATTGCCCGAGCTGGGCTTGAACTCACGACCTAGCGGTTGGGAGGCCGACGCACTACGCATCGCACCACCGCTGCCACTTGAGAATTCATAACCCCGAACAGGTTTTCCAATTATCAAGTAAACTTGATAATTTCAAAAAAAAAATTATTGAACATAAGCGACTTAGCACCACTGAAAGGAGTCTGATGATCGGGTTGGTCCCCGTGAAATAGCTATAACTCCAGCCTATGAACTTGGTGGTAACACACACAAGTTGTTGTTGTTCATTCAAAACCTTCAATATAAATTGATTACACAAGCAGCAGCCCTGCACGTATTGAAAGATATCCACAAACCTCTTCTATAATAAATTCAAATTTGACCAGTGTCAACCTCTTTCCACTCATCTCCCTCCTTGTATACGAACAACGAATTGTTGTCATACGATTGGAGTTTAAATAGAGAAAAAGAGAAAGAAACCGAATGAACAATAACAGACTTGTCTGAGTTAATAAAAATGCTAGTCGGTTCAAGTAAACTTGATAATTGGAAAACCTGTTCGGGGTTATGAATTCTCAAGTGGCAGCGGTGGTGCGATGCGTAGTGCGTCGCACAGTGTGGGAATTCGCGAATTTAGCGGAATAAAATTAATAACGCTTGCATTTTAAATTTTGTTGTAGTTTTTTTTTGTGATTAGTTCATTGAATATGTGTATACAATCAAATGTAATTCACATTTTGCTGATATTTTATTTAAGTTTTTGTAAAATGAGCTTTGAAGTGACAGGTTATTTTCACCAAAAAGTACTTTTTTTTTTAAATCATAATTTACAAAAAAAAACTTTTGAGGAATGATTTATTGTTTAATTTTATGACAAATATGAATAAAATAAAGAAAAAAGTTAATTATTGTCAGAATTGACTCGGTTTTTTGCAAACCGATATGTCAATGATGTTGTTTATGAACTAAAGAAACTATTCTCTAAAAGGCTACTAAAACGTACAAGATACTATTTGAAAGGATGTTTTAAATTATGTAGCTTTATTTATGCACAATCAATGTTTTTTTTTAAATTGGTAAGTGTTCTGTCACGAAATTTTTCTGGCATACATCATCAAGGATATCAATAATTAAAAGAACCGTAAACTTCCTGTCGAAAATAAAATCAGTTTAACTGGAATAGACAATTTGTTTTTACCAATCGTGTTATTCTTGTAAAATAAAAAGCCAATTTGAATTTATTTAATTGTTTTTACTATATGTTTTGTTTTTAATGTAAACAATTTCACCCTTACTAATTCCTTTTTCCACTTTTTCGCAAACTAATTTCATATGCAGTTGAAATTTCTTCAAAGCTAAATGAGTCTAAGAGGCCTTGTACTTTCTTCTCCTTCATTTTTTCACAGCACTCATTAAATGATTTTCTAGATCTACCCACACTTGCAGAATTCGAAGGGGAAGGAATTTCGTAAAATATTTGCTGTGGTATTACTAAATAGCCACTGAGCCAGGAAGCATTTTTGCATTCAAAGCTTTCACGGTTCCTGTTTTTTGACCATAACTGATCTAACTTAAAACAAGTTGTCCTCACAGACGCCTTTAATGATTTAACTGCTTCTTCAGAAAACGTTATGATACCAAAAACATTTAAAACAAATGACATAACTGCCTCAAAGCGCTTAATTTTTATTTTTGAGACCCAAACATCAAATATATCCTTCTTTGTTATTTGGAAAGACATTCTTTAAATTATATAATACCGAAATATTTTGTTAAATTAAAAGGATAGTTTGCTAATTATTCAAATAACATACCACATTATAAAAAGACGAAAATTAATACTCCACAGTACATATACACACAATAACAAAACACAGCACTTATAACAAGTAAAATTAATTTTAATACCGATTTTCAAAGTATCAAATATCAAATTTTGTGAAAAATACGCGTTAATTGTTTTTTTTTTTAATTAATTTATTTTTATTATTATAATTGGAACACCCTTTATCAGATGTAATACTTTTTTTTTTATTAATTGATAGTTTTCGTTTTTAATTTTAAAAATAACTTAATTCTTTTTTTTCTTACTGTTAACTTTGAATTTGAACACCCTGTATTTTTATTGGAACTATTTTAAAATCAAATTCACAAATTTTTTGAACACCCTGTGAAATAAAAAAAGTTTCTAATTCTATAACATTCTTCTTCTAACAAAATACCAAAAAGTTATTCGATTTTTACGGTATGCCATCATTTTTTTTTTGATGGTCATTTAGAAAAAAAAAAAAAATATATATATCATAACAAAATTGGGGTGTCAAATTTTAGTGATTCTTGATAGATAATAAATCAAGCTTTGCATTGAATATTGTCTCTAAGCCGAATAACGCGGAATAACTAAAGTTTTGCTTTGTTGTTGTTGTTTTTTATTTGACTTGACTTTCTTGAGAAAAACTAAAAATTCAGTTTTACTGTAATTACATTGAATATTACGTATGCAAAATTTTATCAAAATCATTGGAGCGATTTTTGAGAAAATTGCAATAACTCCATAATGATGTACGGGAAGAGCCGACATCCGCGATTTAAAAAATTGTAAAGACCATATTTTCACTATCCGTATTTTTTGAGAAAAACTAAAAACGCAGTTATGTTAGAACTATGCACAGTATTACGTGTGTTAAATTTCATCAAAATCGTTAGAGCCGTTTTCGAGAAAATTGCAATAACTCGAAAATTTTGTATAGGAGATATATGTTCTAAGCGAGATATTAAAAAACAAAAAAAAACCAACCTTGGAAATTACGAAAAAAACATCCATACCAAATTTCAAGAAAATCCGTCTACCCGTTTAGGCTGTAGCGACTTGTACAGATGGACGCACCGACGCACAGACCGACGGACGTCATGATGAAACCCACTTTTTTGGACTCCTCCATCATCGTAATGTTAGTTTTGATTAAAACCTCGAATTTTTTTTTTTGACACGAAACCAATACTTCTTGCCCTATAGAGCAAGTAAAAATTACAACGTAAAACTAAAAAATTCCTTTTTGGCTCTATTATTTTTATAAAAGACTGAACTAGAGGGTAAGGGTAAGGTGCTCGACTGACAGTCGGGTTCCATTTCCAGAATTAACAATTTTTTAAACCTTTTTTATTTTTCTTCAAAATAACAAAAATTTAAGAAAACTGACTTGATGCATTTTTTTGCATTAATAAATCATATAAAATGATAATACAGGCATTTCATTAAAAAAAATGGTCATTGTATTTTTGACCGCACTTTGAATGGAAGGGTACCCACTGTGCATCAATATGAAAAAGCCACCATATCACTCGAGAAGAATGTGATATATTGAAGTCAAAGTCGTTGTGGGTTCTGGTAGCTCCAATACATTTGACCGCAAAATAAGTAATATCTCGAAATACAAAACCGATATCCTTGCGAATGTGATCCACAGATGTACATTCATTCCACCGTTTTTCTTATCCTTGGCAAATGAATTGTGTTGTTTGTGGATGTTCGACATACTGTTTGCTTACATAAAATACAAGTATAAAAAAACAAAAGTCAGGATACGACACAGAAGTTTTTCAATACCAATTACTTCGTGTTTTTGTGGTTCAATGGTACCACACTCGTAAGCATATGTAAAAGGTTTTGTAAAGGTATCGTACATGTTTATAACTAGTCGGCATGTGGGCATCTTTCATTGCACTGCAACAGTCAACGCGACCGACGCACAGTGGGGTAAGCCACCACATCACCGATACCGCCTTAACTTCACTTAATCAAAAGTTTTCCTTTTGAAATTCATTCATTTTAATTCATCAATGTCTACCTACATATGTATATAATGTGTAGCGTATAATAATATATACCAAACAGCAACAACAATAAAAAAAATACTCGGTAGGTTCTTTTAAGGCTAAAAATGAAGAACCAAGGTATATTCAACTACTCAGACTGCATCAGCAAAAAAGAACTTTTTAATAGCTTTGCCAAAAATGAAGTAGAATCAGAGTACCGCAGCCACATCCGCATACATCTATTCATCTACCAACCTGTCTGCTACATGCTCACGCTCACCGCCTCCGCATCGACAACCGCAGCATCTACCTTTGCCGTGAGCATGTAAACATAAAATTCATCATCATACGAGATAGGACTTCACCCAGAGAAGCTCACAAGTACGAATAATAATTGGAATATGAGTTTCATCTTGATGGCAGCTGCTGATTGCCTCTACACTGCCGTCACCCATTCCGTTTGACTCAGTTGTTGCCAAGGAGTCAAAAACTATCTGAAATTTTAATTTCAAGTTTCATAGTTGGCAGTGGTGGGTGGTGGCCTAGGCTGCTCCGTGGCATTTGCGTCGACTTCGTCGTTGTCGAAGTGAATCTTATAGCAGCCTAGAATATTGTGTACTCAAATGATGAAAAATTGATACAGGATGTTTCCAAAGCATGCAAGAGGCAGTATAAATCTTTGAGAAATTAACGCTTTTCGGTATTTCAAAAACTATGCTGCGGAATCTGAACCATAGTTTTTGTATATACTGTATTGTAAGGGTCGAAACACAGTACACATAATAAGGTATATATTCCGGAAAATGTCAAAATTTGTTTGTCAAAAAATTGGCACCAATCTGTCAAGCCGGCCTTTAATTTTTATATTTCAATCGCAGTAAACAGGAAATTTGTTTTTGTTTTAATTCATAAAATGTCATTTAAAAAAAATTATAATTTGAAAAATAACAAATTTTCTTCGTGTTTCGTCTCGGAAAATGGTAAATAATTGCGTTTTTCGTCGGTAATTTAAACAATTAAGAATTACGGTAGCTGACATTGGTCGCCAAATTGTCATGTTTTGACAATTTGGCGACCAATGTCAGTTCGGAATATATTACCTTTTTATGTGTACTGTGGGGTCGAAATACTGTATGTCGCAAAATTCTGTATTCAAAATACTGTATGCCAAAATACTGTGTCTCAAAATTCTACATGAGCAAAATTCTGAAAGTCAAAATTCCTTATAGCAAAATTCTGGTTGTTCAAAATATTGTATTTCAAAATTCTGTACATTACAATTCTGTAAAAACGCTGTACAATAATATCGTTTTGATAATGTAAAAAAGTGGGCGCGCACTTAACGTGGGGCCACGGGGAAAGAAACTGCCACATAAAAACTCATTGTGTCAACTATGCTGGTTCACATAAAACAACCGATTGTTATAACCCTTCAAAGTTTAAGTGTGCCAACTGCAATGAAAATCACAAATCCACTGTTATCACGAATCACGTGCGGCAATAGAGCAAAATACCTACAAATAAGCGAAAAATCTTTACAGAGATCTGCTCATCAAAACTATCTTTACAACACAGACAATGCATTTGCAAGCGGCACCACACGTGCTGCTCCTGTTGTTCATCCTGCCGCTCAGGATGATGTCTCTTTTAACTCTGTATCAGACTTTCCATTACTCCCACAAAGTCAAAAACCAAATAATATGCAGGCGCAGAGCTTTAATATTAGTAATCATATACAACCATTAAATGCTTTGCACGATCATCCGATCTCTTCAAACTCCAAACAATATGAATAGTATTCATTGAATACCTGCTAACACAAATACAAACTATTACGGTAGGTAGGTAGGTAGAGATGGCGGTCATAAGCAGCCTAGCTTGATGAACCAATTTGCGCAGAATGCGCCGTTTTGATACCAAAACTTGTGATAACTATGAGTTATAAATGGATTAATTGGAATAATGTGATTTCAATACATACGAGTGTTTAGGCTAGCCTAAAACCACTTCATTGCATTGAGGAATGAGATCAAGTCTTTGATCTTTAATTCTGAGATGTTATTTATATCGTTGAAAAATTCACTGCCCAGAGAGAGCACTAGGAAGTGGAATACCGTTTCTTTTTCCTGCTGATTCAAACAACTGCGACAAAAGGTGTTGTAAGGAATACCTAGCTTTGCTGCGTGTTCTCCTATCGGCCAATGTTCCGTACATACCGCAACGATCCAGCTAATTTCTTTTCTGGGTCTAGAGATTAGATCATATATTTTGGATTTAGTATAGGTGGGCCAGCTAGTCAAGTTGTGCCACCTATTGTTAGCTTTTGTTAGGTATTTTAAGAAGATATCGCCCTTCATGACTCCCATGGGGATGTTAACTATTTCTGCTAGTGACTCATGAAAGGCCGATCCTTGACTGGCCAGTTCATCCGCCTTTTCATTGCCTTCAAAACCACTGTGACCTGGGATCCAGATGAGAGTGATTGTGAGGCTTCCACTCAGCAATGAGAGTTCCTCTCTGCACTGCTGAACTAATTTGGAGGATGTCGTGACCGAAGCAATTGCTTTTATAGCTGCCTGACTATCTGTTAGTATAGCTATGCTTTGGGTTTGATTTGGATATAGGCTAAGTAATTTGCAAGCTTCTTTAATTGCCAGCAATTCCGCTTGGAATACACTGGCAAAGTTTGGTAATCGAAAGGATTTGGAGATATTGAGGGATTCATAGTAGACACCCGCACCGACCCCACAATCCATTTTTGAGCCATCAGTGAAAATGCAGGTGTCGAAGTCTCTCGTCACAATGCCCTCTTCCCAGTCTGATCTAGACGGGAAGCTGACCTTGCAATTCATTACAGTATTCAAAATAGGAGTGCAGTAGTCCGTGGGTGTCAGAAGCATATCCGAAGGTATTAAATTTGCTGTGTCACTGTGACCAAATGGTTTTGCCTTTTAGCCTTAAAACGCTACAAGAGACCTGGTATTTTATATGCAGGTCTATGGGTAAAAGGTGCAAGAGAACGTTTAGAGCCTCAGTAGGGCACGACCGGAGGGCTCCAATCGTCCCTACGCTTGCTGTTCTTTGGATTTTCTTAAGTTTGTTGATGTTATATGCTTTATTCAGTGCAGGCCACCAAACAATGGCGCCGTAAGTAAGAATGGGTCGTACCACCGCTGTGTAAGTCCATAGAATCATTTTTGATTTAAGACCCCATTTTTTCCCAAAGGTTTTACTGCAGGTATAGAAAGCAATGCTCGCCTTCTTAACCCGCTCTTCTATATTTAGCTTCCAGCTCAGTTTAGTGTCCAAAATTACACCTAAATATTTTGCGCTAGAAGAAAGTGATAAGATTTGGCCGTTAAGCTGATGTAGAGGGAAGGCAGGGATTTTGGTTTTAGTTGTAAAAAGCATCAGTTCCGTTTTACTTTGATTAACTCCTAGGCCACAGCTTGTAGCCCAGTTGCTAACTTTTCTCAAAGCCATGTCAGTGATCTCTCAGATCATCCGCATATGCCACTGCTTTCACTCCACTTCTCTCAAGCTTCACGATATTGTTCATAACAAGGAGCCATAAAAGGGGGGAAAGAACGCCACCCTGAGGCGTACCCCTGTTGACGCACTTAAAACAGTTTGAATTTCCTAAACTTGCTTGAATTCTTCTCTCTTTAAGCATTGAAATAATCCAACTTCTGATGTAGTCTTCTACTTCAAAAGTCACTAGGGCCTCGAGAATAGATTCGGTTAGGATATTGTTAAAAGCTCCCTCTACATCTAAGAAGGTAGCTAGAAGCTAGGGTATATTCTTTAGAGTGGATCGAGTTCTCAATTGTTCTAACGACTTCAGGGAGGGCTGTTTCCGTAGATTTGCCCCTCATATAAGCGTGCCGCGAACTAGCTAAGGGACATCTTTTGAAAATGTCTCTAATATGAGTTTCCAAGATTCTTGCTATGGTTTTAAGTAAGAAAGATGTTAAACTTATTGGCCGGAAATCCTACGCGGATTCATGTCCTCTTTTGCCCTTTTTGGGTATGAAAACCACTTTAACTTGTCTCCAAGACTTGGGCACATGATTAAGAAGAAGGCAGCCTTTAAAGATTTTTTCAAGCCATGGAACTGCTATCTCTTGCTGATTTTGCAGCATAATAGGCAGAATACCATCAGGGCCTGGGGATTTATACGGAGAGAAAGTGTTAATAGCCCAAGCTATATTTTCTCTTGTTATCAAGGAGTTTACTCACTCTGTCGTAACTGATAGCAAGAAGGGATTTATGTTCACTTCAGAGGTGCTATCCACACACCCCGGAAAGTGAGTAGTCATTAGTAGTTCCAAGGATTCAGCTGGAGATATTGTCCAGGATCCGTCAGGCTTTTTAAGAAACGAGGGATTAGAGTGTTCTTTCGATAAAACCTTGCTTAATCTGGCGGAATCCTTAATATCTTCTATGGAATGACAGTATTCCTCCCAGCTTTCTTTTTTGGCTAAAGCTATAGTGCGCTTATAGACTTTTAAGCAATCTTTATAGGGTTGATAAAATTTGTATTTGTGGCAGATGTTGAAGATTGTTCTAGTCATCTTCCTCAGATTAGACAAGTCTTCCTTCCACCAAGGAGGAAATGTTTTGCTGCTATGTCTCACCGGACACGAGACATTAAAGGCAGTGATCATCCATGGTATAAAAAGAGAAGGTATGATCATTAGAAAAAACTCAGTATCGAGAACTGTCAAAACTTAAAAATGGCTACTTAAGGTTTTGACAGCTGCCCATTGAAATTGTTGTTGTAAACATATTTGTGTTGGAAATTGTTGTTGCTTTTGACTTTGCCAAATATTAAACGTCAAAATCTTAGTACCCCATTGGCGGATCTAATGATCATACCTTGTCTTTTTATACCATGGTGATCATCGATCTTTCAAAGGTTATAACATTTGATTCAAGATCTTCAACCGTATCTGTATTCAGATTGGGTATACTGCGTAGTTTTGCACTAAAAACTTGACCGAAATTCTTCCAGTCAATTCTTTTGGGATTTCTATAAAGGGGTGGGGTTTTAGTTTCAAATGTGAGTTGGAAGAGAATCCAACTATGATCTGAAAAAGATTTTAAAGGGGATACCCTCCAATTTTCTGCCTGCAGATTGGAGTAGTTATTTATAATGGTAATGTCTAGTACATCCTCCCATCCTTCATAATTTCCTGAACTCGGGAAAGTGAAGGTTGGAGTAGTACCTCTATTGCAGAGAGAAAGGTTATTTTCAATGATATAATCAAATAAAGACTCACCTCGTTCATTGATCTCGGAACTACCCCACAGAGTATGACGTGCATTTGCGTCACACCCGATGAGCAGGCTTGTCTTCATGGTACTGGCTTGTGTTGTCAGCCTACGTACTTCCTCCGGCGGTGACTGCTGGTCGCCATGTACGCAAAGGCCAAGAGTAAACCTTCAGTATTTGAAACCTCTAATTTGACAACGGTCAAATCAGAGGTGCTAAGATTAGGACACAGAAAAGCTTTTAAGTGTTTTTAGCTAAAATACATGTTCTTGGCTTACCTTGGTTCGAACTGACGGGCTTGTAAAAAAGGTCATATTGGCTGTCTTGGAGGCCCCTCACTCGGAGGCCATTAACCCAAGGCTCTTGAATAATGCCCACATCAAAGTTTTCCTCCCTCAGGAAAACTCTCAGTTTATCTGAAGCACATTGAGTGCTTCAGATTAACCTCAATGACGGAATAGATTCTACACAGCCAGTTACCAGCTCCTTGCCGGAGAACCCTGCCTCTTTGGGGACATCGTCATCCTCGACAGTATCCTCAACTAGGCTAGGGTCCGTTTCCTGACTCTGCAGAATCTTTATCTTGGCATTCCTAATACCAAAACGTAGCTTGAAAATGGCTCTTTCGAGAGCCCCACGACTGACCTCGCAGATCCTTAGAAGGTAAGACGCGCTGTTCTTCTGCGGCTCTTCAGTCTTAATGACTTAACTTCTGGAGACTGCGGATCAGCTCCGGTCCGCTTGGCTTGATGCTCATGAGGGGCAGCCAAATGCTAGCCAGTGGTTGTCTTGGAATTTCCTTAGCTGGGATAAGTTTGAGCCTCAAGCCATCCAATTTGTTGCTGACCTCAGCTACACTTTTACTAAGGAAATCCCTAGAGAATACAACCTCGCACTTGATTGCCCTGTATCCCCTAAGCATCTCACCAGAGTCGAAACTTGGGTAGGGTCCCTCAGTTGCAGATAAGGTATATAGAAAGACCATCTCAGAAAGGTTAGCCTCGATGGAGTTCCACACTGACATCAGAGCTCTGTTGTCAGTGGAGAGCTCATGTCCTATCTTCCCTGTACTGCCAATTTTTATCGGACAGAGTATAATTAGTTACCTCTGTTAGTTTTCGATATATTGAAATTTTTCACTCAGTTCGTATGAACTTAGCGGAGCACCCTCCCTAGATCGAATCCAAACTATAGTAGAGTAACAAAGCAAATTATTAGGGAACCCGGCCGAACAGCTCTGATTTTGACGATTTTTTTTTCAAACGTAGGTAATTAAAAATAGATTAAAAATAGCCGCAGTGTTTTTTAAAATTAAAATTTAATTTTTTTTTTTAACAAAACCATTTTTTGTGCTTAAATTTCATAAAACAAATGATAGCACAAGATTCTCTAGGTAATTTAAGGAAAAAAATATAAGGGGGTAAGGGACAATCTTCCATCGTTTAAGCGATAAATGCAATTTTCTAACATTCTGACCTCAAACACAAACTCAAACACAAAAAAAAATACATTTTTTAAAAGCCAGATGCTCATTCTTATTTCTTAAATTTAAATCCACTACATTTAATTAAGAGATTTTGAAAAAATGGTCCTCAAACTCAGAATTAAAAAAAAAAATGTTAATAAAAAAATTTAAAATTACTTTTTTCCAAACTTTTTCTAAAAAAATATGAATTTATTTTAAAAAAAAATTTTGGCCATAAATATTATCAGTTGAATTCCGAAGCAGAAAAGGTAACATACAGGGTGTCCCAAAAGTAATGGATCAAACGAATTATGCTGATAGGCCAACTTAAGGGCTCTCAGAATTTGGTAACTTGTTCATCCCAAATACTTACGGTTTTCGATTTAATGCAGATTTTGTGAAATTTCGAAAAATCCCGACTTTGCATCAGTATTTTGCTTCCTCCGCTCATAATTGATTTTTGTTTTTTACAATTCTTCCACTTAAACATTGCCTAATAATAGGAAATAATTAATTAATCAAAATATTTTTTATTTCATACGCCATTTTGCTGCAAATTAATTAACAGTTTCATGTTTTATAAAAACTCAATTTCTTACTTTTATTTCAGTTTATTATTTTAAAAACTTGCTGTGCTATTGAAGTTTTCAAAAATGTATAAAAATTTCCAAAGTTGAAGTTAGAACGAAAGATATTACAATTTAAATGCAACAAAACAGGGCTTTTCAGAGAAAAATAACAAACAAAAATCGAGGCTTTTATTCAAAAAGAAATAAACAAACAACAGTCGAGAAAATGTGTTTATTTTTATTTGTTATTTTTCGCTCAAGAGCCCTGTTTTTCTGCTTTCAATTTGTAATATCTTTCGTTCTAATTTCAACTTTGGAAATTTTTATACATTTTTGAAAACTGCAATAACACAGCAAGTTTTTAAAATAATAAACCAGTATCACACCATATAAATTTTTTTCGGGATGTTGCTCTGAAATAAAAGTAAGAAATTGAGTTTTTATAAAACTGAAACTGTTAATTAATTTGCAGCAAAATGGCGTATGAAATAAAAAATATTTTGATTAATTAATTATTTCCTATTATTAGGCAATGTTTAAGTGGAAGAATTGTAAAAAACAAAAATCAATTATGAGCGGAGGAAGCAAAATACTGATGCAAAGCCGGGATTTTTCGAAATTTCACAAAAACTGCATTAAATCGAAAACCGTAAGTATTTGGGATGGACAAGTTACCAAATTCTGAAAGCCCTTAAGTTGGCCTATCAGCATATTTCGTTTGATCCATTACTTTTGGGACACCCTGTATATCACACTTTTGAAAAAAAAATTAGTTCAATTTCAATGGGTTTTTTTGATAAAAAAAATTAGTTCAATTTCAATGGGTTTTTTTGATAAAAACTGAATTTTTGCATTGAAATAATTAATTTTCGCAAAGACTTTGGTAAAATAGAACTTAAAATTTTTGCTATTTAACTTTCAACAGAAAGGGTTATTAAGTGAATAAAAAATAATTTTATGTTTAGAAGTTGTACTTAAAATAAAAAAATAAGTTAAATTTTGTTTCAAAACTTTTATTAAAAAAAGTTCTTGGAAAATGAAATACTTTTTAATTTTTTTCATAAACCGTAATACATATTGAGATTTCCTTTTATAATTTCAAATCATAATAAATGCGGCCAAAAAAAAAATTGAAAATAAATGCATTTTATATTACGAAAAAGTTTAAAAAACGACATGTTAAAATCTTTTCAATAATTTTTTCTGAGTTCAGTTACCTTCAATTCTTCAATCTTCAATTAAATTTAAAAAATCAAAACGGCAACACCGGCAATTTGTAATCTATAGACTTTAAAGTATTTTTAATTACCGACGTTTGAAAAAAAAGATCATCAAAATCTAAGCTGTTCGACCGGGTTCCCTAATATTGCCAATTTTTGAGCTTTAGTTACTCCACTACTAGGTCCATATTTTGTTGGTTATTAGTTACGTCAAATTTAATTTTTTTGCTCTGTTAGTTTTCGAGGTATTGAAAATGTTCGCTCATTTCTTATGAACTTAGCGGAGCACCCTCCCTGGATCGAATCCAAACTAGGTCCATATTTTGTTGCTAATTAGGTACGGCAATTTTAATTTTTATTGCTCTGTTAGTTTTCGAGATATTGAAATTTTTCGCTCAGTTCCTCTGAACTTAGCAGAGCACCCTCCCTGGATCGAATCCGAACTAGGTCCATATTTTTTCTAATTTGTTGCTAATATTTAGTTTTGGCAATTTTAATTTTTTTGCTCCAGCAGTTTCTGTTTTTTGGATATTTCGCTCAGTTTATATGAACTAAGCGAATCCAAAATAAGTTTATATTTTGTTGCTAGATAGTAACGTGAATTTTCTACCTCCGATAGTTTTTGTTTTTTTGCTAATTAGGTGCTACAACTTTGATTTTGTTTATCTATTGTTCTTGCAATTAGATTTGTTCTAGAGCAGATGCGTAATATTTTTTAATTATCTTTTTTTCTATTAAAATCCCAATTTACTTATAATGTAAGTATCTATAGGTACACTGAGGGAAAAAACAACTAATGCCACGTTGATTCAACTACACTCCGCTTCAACTGAATAAGCACACAAATTTCCAAAGGTATTTTGTCCATTTTCTACTAAGATTGAGCTTTAATATATCATTTGATGATGCTTACCGTTAGCTTGTGATGTTGAGAAAACAAATAA
This sequence comes from Episyrphus balteatus, assembly GCF_945859705.1. Lineage (NCBI taxonomy): Eukaryota > Metazoa > Arthropoda > Insecta > Diptera > Syrphidae > Episyrphus > Episyrphus balteatus. Next base: position 104,745,897 of record NC_079136.1, read on the forward strand.
GAAAGAATAAATCCCAAAGTACCGCTATTTTTGTTCGTGTTCCCTTACAAAGCGTCCCATATGGAAAAATGAAGTTTTTTTTACGTCAACTGAATAGTCACACGGTCATTAAAGGTCAATATCTTGATATCGTGATTGGCATACCAAATCAAAGGTTGAAGTGTTCTTAGTGAGATTTGGTCGTTTAATACAAATTAAACAAAAAAATAATAGATTAAAAGCTTTGAATAGTATCGAAAGAGCTAAATTTGATTTGTTAAATAAACAAGGACTGACCGGGCCTACTATAGCTACCAAAATTGATAGGAGTTTTAGTGTTGCCTATTCGTACCTCAGAAAAAAAAGTTCGTACAGGAAAAATATAAATTGAGGCAAAAAAACCATTAAAAGTCCAAAAGAAACCACCTCTAAACATGCAACGAAAAGGTATTCGTTTTGATCATTCTAGGCTCCATTTGAGCTGGAAAAATGAGTGGCGAAAAGTTGTTTTTCTGATGAGAAAAACTTCAATTTTGATGGCCCGATGGCTTTAATGATGAAGCCATCAAAATCTCTAAATTTTCTAAAATATAACTTAAAATACAAACAAAATTATTAAAAAAACAACGGCAACACTTACAGTTATGGATGATACTTTTTTCATTGTACACTTAATTCTAGTTTTTAAATCAAATTATTTCAATTAATTTTTCTCGAAATAATCAACTTCAAAGTCAAAATTTGGGTAAACAAGTTAGAAAAAAACACATTAGATTCTATTTTTGCCAAGACAGTCATTTTAAATATGAAATTAATCAATGAAATAAACTGCTTTAATCAATTTCTTATCAATTACTAAAAACCAGATGCTTCTAAGCCTTCTACACTGAAAATAATAAATTTCGTAAAATTAAAAAAATCGTTTCACACACTACATTTTCATTGGCCCAACGAAAATATGTAATTCTTCGTAATATGAAAACTTTTTCTCCCTTTTTTGTGCCAAAAAATCCAATTTAATAAAAAGATTCATCACTTAACGAAAAATTTCATACTCATTTCAAAGAATAAAAATAAGAATTTTTTCCTTACTTTATCAAAGTTTTAATTAAGTAACGAAAAAATTCATTAACTTATGAAATTCAGCATTGACTAACGAAAATCTTCATCATTTTACGAAAATAAATAATTGGCTTATGAAAATTCTTCATAGACTAAGGTATATTACATCGGTTTATGAAAGAATTGCGGCGGTAGTCGGAGTCACAGTTTAAATTCAGGCAAGTCACTTATCACGCGGAAAAAATAAAAAAATATTGTGTACAAGCAATAAGAAAAATAAGAGGTGTTTTTATTAGGAAACGCTCAAAAAGCCGATACTAATCAAGAGAAGTTAAAACAATTTTTTTTTTAGCTAGAGTTCGGGCCATTTACCTACTCGAGCATTTTATAGGTAAGATAAATTGTAAACTGACTCCTAATAATTTATGATTCTGTTTTATATTTTCAAAAATATTAATAACTTCAACAACCGGAGACAAAAAAATGGAGGGAATCAATTGAAATTCCTGTCGAAAAAGACCACTTATTGGACGTCAAAAACAAGACATTCTCAGGCGCGGATCTAGAAATTTGGTTTGGGGGGTCCACAGGATTAAAAAAACTAACTTCCAAAATAATCAAAAAAATGGTCAAGTCCTCAAAATATATGCTAAATTTTAGCTAACATACAAAATTCTGTCCAAATTCTTAGATAAAATGTATTTTCGAGAGGATTTTGTTTCGGAGCTTAAATTAAGCTAAATTTTTGACAATACATTTTTTTAGAAAAAAATGTTCAGCTGTCAAACATTTAACTTGCTCTGGGAGCCGGTTAAACTTTTATCTAAAACTAAACTTTTAAATTAAACTTTTATTAATGTATTTTTTTAATTTATAATCAAAAACTGAAAATAAAGAAAGAAAATTGGGAAAGTAATTTCGACTTTTCACGAGTCGATTTTAGCCGCACGATAGCTTACAATAAAATCAGGATTTTGTTTTATTAGTGTTTCGCAAATAAATACAATGATCTTATCTGGTTCACGAGAAAAATAAAAACAGCTTTTATTGATGATATAAAAAAATTTTAAATGAATGAAGTTTGTAAATTTTTAATTTTTATAAATGTTTTATACACAATTAATTCTTTTGTTTTGCAACTAAGAAAGTATTTAGCCAATTCAAAAATGTATTCCAGTTCTCACAGCTAAATAAAGCCCAAGATAAATTCTTTATTGAACAGACATAGATACAAATGTTAATAACTTTTTCTCGACTAAAAATGAAAAATACGTCCCGTTTTCGAAAAAATTGATATTTAAAAAATATACCTATGTACATATATATTTTTCTTAATGAATGTTATCTTCTTCGTTGGCTACAGGTCGTATTTTGATTTTACTTTTATTACCAGAGTATTGGATATCAGTGATATTGCCTTTCGTCAGAATAACATTAAGGGGTAATAACACCTTGTAAACCATGAAATCGAGCGTCATATTCATCAGCGTATAAAACAAAGAAGAAATATTATTTTCTTTTGGTGTTTGTTTAGTTTAATTAGGTATATTAATAGGTAACAGAATAGGCTAATGTTAAATTTTTTAATGATGTGAAATTTTTTAAATGGCGGTGTAGTTCAGGATGATAGTAAAATCCTGTGCTCCCATCGGGCGACCAACTAACTCCTACAGTTTTTAACCGATTGGGCTGAAATTTTGTGTGGAGCTTAAAAATACTATTTTCTAGTGAAGTACGTAGGATTTTTTTAACGATTTTATGGTCTTTTTTTCAACGAATTTTGTTTTTGGAATGAAATAATTTTTTCAAAATGGTGCCATTTCTTTAAAAATTAATATTTAAAAAAAATCCTACGTACTTCACTAGAAAATAGTATTTTTAAGCTCCACACAAAATTTCAGCCCAATCGGTTAAAATGACGTATGTATTTAGACGTTTATAGTCTTTTTCAAGATATTTTTTATTGAATTTTAAAATATTTAAACAACAGCGAAAACAAACTATAAGAAATCAAGCCAGAACTATAAGAAAGCCATTAGGATAAAGATAAGTATAAAATTTAAATATATAAGCAATTTTTAGAATATTTTTTCTTAGAATCCTGAGGAAGATTGTAAGCACAATCGAAACGTAGACAAAAAAGAAAAAGTAGAATCAAAATACGACCTGTAGCCAAGGAAGAAGATAACATTCATTAAATAAAGAAAAGTCACGTAATAAGGAAAAATTTATATTTTTCTTAATCCAATTAATTAATTTTTCTATACCTATTTAGTTTTTAATGAATGCAATCAAAGCTTTTTTTTAAACCTGTTGAAATTATTGAGGTTGTCAATTTAAACAAATTTAGAAGTTAATAACCGTTCTACACTGTGTGAATCTTGAACCTAGTTAAAATAAACAGAAACCACTTTGTTGAAGGCCATCATTTTCAAATGTATTTTTTTTCTTCAAAATTGAATCAACGTTGACCATACTACATTTTACATTGCGATTGCAGTTGAATGTTTTTATCAAAATCAAAGTTTGGAGAAAATTACCTATATTTTTACAAATTTCTTACGTGGAAGGTACCTTAATTTATGGTTCAACTGTACTAAAAGAACGAAAATAATTCAGAAATTTTTTTCTTCCACATTCGTGTTTTCAGTAGAACTCGCCTGGTGCCCTTCACTTAAAAAAAAAAACTTTGAAGTTTCGATTACATCAATGTTTCCAAGAGCAATGTTTTCAGCATCATTATTTTTTTGCGGAAACATCAAACCATAAATATTTTTTTCTATAAAAAAGTACCGAGTAAAAATAGTATAATTATAATGTTTAATACGCATTTTAAGAAATGTGATCCCTGAAAGAAAAAGTTAGCTTTAAAAAGAAAAAAATGTACAAATACAAATTTCCTCCACACAGGTTTGTTACAAAGAAAAGCGTACTATATCTTCTTAAACCAAAATATCAAATTAAGTTATTGCGATTATGTAGTTATGATAGAGCGTTCGTGGATCGAGATACATGTAATCATGTAATAGTTATTATATCATGGAAAATTATATGATTTTTCAGGTTTTAAAAGTTTTCATTAAAAAAATGTGTAAGAATACAAATTTTTTTTTCATGGCCTCATATTATTTACAACTAAAAACGACTTCTTGCTAATATGTTCATGAATCATTTCCTAAAGCATAGTCATAACAATAAAGAAACCCTTCTTACGGTTCAAAACCTCGTTTCCACCTTTTTGCCTTATATTTTTCTGTTTTTCATCTGAGGTTTTGGGGGTCATGACCCCTCCCCCCCCCTTCTAGATCCGCCACTGATTCTTCTACACCTGTTTAAAGTGCAACCACGAGCGTCACCATGACCAAGCTCTCCAAGAAAAGTGTATGAACGATGAGTTAGAAGAAAGTAAGTACCATTCGATTATTCTTCCTATTTTTTATTAAAAAAAAAATATTTTTGTCTAAAACATTATAACTTTAAATTTGAATAAGTAAAAAATTACTTTTTTTTTTGTGGAAACTATATGAGTCTTTAAATTAAATAAAAGATAACGAATTATTTTCTTATACTCATATATTGTTGTTTTTTTAACAAACGTTTTCGGGAATTCTTCCCATCTTCAGGTTCAAGCAAATAATAAATATTTTAAATATTTTAAATTTAAATTTACATAAAAATCAATTTATCAAATCTCTTAAATTTAAAAAATTAAAGTAATTTTTAAAAAGTATCAAATAAGAATGTATGAATTTTTATTTGGTTTTAATATAAAATAAGATAAATGAATAAATGCGTTTTAGAATTTTGTCTCAAATACCTATGTCTTTAGTTGTAAAGGGTTTCAAAAATGCATGTAAGGAAGATCGTTCAAATAATTTGTTTTTATTCATATTATTTGTACGATGAATATATATTTCTTCGTATGCATTTAATAATTTTGGGTTATTTATTTGTTTTAATAACCGAAAACCTGCTAGGTTATGATTATTGCTAATCATGTGATCAATTAAATTATCACCGAACAGTACTGGTAATAAAGTAAAAACTTTGATTGGCACTGTAAAAGACAAGACTGACACTCTTGACAAATCTGGAATTTATTCCGTTATTTGTCAAGATTGTAATGAAGTTTACATTGGTCAAACGAGAAGAACGGCTAAAATAAGATGGTCAGAACATTACAAATCTATCCACTCTAAAACAGTTGATCAATCAACACCAGCTGATCACATGATTAGCAATAATCATAACCTAGCAGGTTTTCGGTTATTAAAACAAATAAATAACCCAAAATTATTAAATGCATACGAAGAAATATATATTCATCGTACAAATAATATGAATAAAAACAAATTACACTGGTCAACAAAATTTAACTTTTTTTTTGCCACAAGAACCAAAATATACTTTTCTAGTAGTTTTTGGCTTGTTGAATCCGAACCTGAAGTCAGAAAAATTTGATTGGCCTCCGTTTTTTAAATATTACCGTTATAAAATGCTAAAAAACGTCATTCTGGCTGTTTTCGCGATTCTATTTTTATGTGGGGTAATTCATTATAAACAAATTTGTAACGGTTATAATAAGAACAGATATTCTTCTTTCAAAAACTGTTTAAATTTTCCCGATTTCTCTTTTATTGCTCGAGATATCTTAAGTTTCATTTAATAAGCCAAAGAGAAACTAAACTTAATCTAAAGCTTAAGTCACTGGTCACAAAATTTTTGCCACAAGAACCAAAATATACTTTTCTAAAGGTTTTTGAGTTACTGAACTCAAATCCGCAAACGGAAAAATTCTATTAGCCTCCGTTCTTGAAATATAACCGTTATAAAAAAAATATTTTTTTTGCATTTTATAACGGTAATATTTCAAGAACGAAGGCTAATAGAGTTTTTCTGATTGTGGATTCGAGTTCAGCAACGCAAAAACCTTTATAAAAGTATATTTTGATTCTTGTGGCAAAAAAAGTTTAATTTGATTGGCCAGTGTTGTTTCTGATTCAAAGACCTTTACTTAAATTTTAAATATCTCGGGCAATAAAAGAGATATCGCAAAGATTAAAACATTTTTTGAAAGAATAAAACTAGCTGTTATAGGCAACGTTACAAATTTATTCAAAATTAATTACTCCACATAAAAACATAACCTCGAAAACAGCCAAAATTACGTTTTTTGACATTTTCTAACGGTAATATTTCAAAAACGAAGGCCAATCAAACTTTTCTGTCTTCAGATTTGGATTCAGCACCCCAAAAACTACTAGAAAAGTATATTTTGGTTCTTGTGGCAAAAACCTTGTTGACCAGTGTTATTTGAACAATCTTCCTTACATGCATTTTTGAAACCTTTACAACTAAAGACATATTTGAGACAAAATTCTAAAACGCATTTATTCATTTATCTTATCTTATATTAAAACCAAATTAAAATTCATACATTCTTATTTGATACTTTTTAAAAATTACTTTAATTTTTTAAATTTAAGAGATTTGATAAATTGATTTTTATGTAAATTTAAATTTAAAATATTTATTATTTGCTTGAACCTGAAGATGGGAAGAATTCCCGAAAACGTTTGTTACATAAAAAACAATATATGAGTATAAGAAAATAATTCTTTATCTCTTATTTAATTATAACTTTATTTTGTTGTTTTTCTGTTTTCTTTCAAATTCCATAGACGACATCCTAATGTGCCTAATGGATGGGTTCTTAGTTCCAGCCCAAAAAAAAAACTGTTCCAAACAATAACGGATACGATAAATTTCACCATATATTATTCAAAATTTTCAATGTATTTAATTTAATTTTTGTATTCGACATATTTAATTTCATATGGGCACGTTCAGGAAATATTAGGGACTAGATATTTAGGCAACATCATTTTCTGAACGGAATTTTTAGTAAATTGACTAAATTAGTTTGGGTATGATGCTATTGTTAAATTTCGAAATTTACTTAAGTATTTTACCGATCGCATGGGGAAGACACCAAATTTTACTTAACTTTAAAGAAGAAAAAATATTAATTATAACCGATAATCCACTTTTTACTCGTTTTTCATAAACATAAATTTAATTTTGCTAAACTAATTCTTTAATTTAAAACAATCTGCTGTCATGTTAACAAAAAAAAAACTTTCCTAAATTTTTAGGGAAAATTTTCTTACCTATACCACTTTTATTTTTTTTTTTTTTTAATTCAATTTCTTTCAAAATTTAAAGTTTTTTTTCAAATATAAAAGAAACTTTGTACATACCCAACCTTGACCCCATCCCAAATCCTATAGGGTGCCCAAGCACCCCTAGTAAATTGACTAAATTAGTTTGGGTATGATGCTATTGTTAAATTTCGAAATTTACTTAAGTATTTTAACGATCGCATGGGGAAGACACCAAATTTTACTTAACTTTAAAGAAGAAATAATATTAATTATAACCGATAATCCACTTTTTACTCGTTTTTCATAAACATAAATTTAATTTTGCTAAACTAATTCTTTAATTTAAAACAATCTGCTGTCATGTTGACAAAAAAAAAAACTTTCCTAAATTTTTAGGGAAAATTTTCTTGCCTTCACTACCTGTACCACTTTTATTTTTTTTTTTTTTTAATTCAATTTCAATTCAAAATTTAAAGTTTTTTCAAATCCAAAAGAAACTTTGTACATACCCAACCTTGACCCCATCCCAAATCCTATAGGGTGCCCAAGCAGGGGGGGTTACCATCTCACTTTGATATGTCTTGGACTTCATACCTATACCATTTTTATTGTTTTTTAAATTCGTTTTCTTTCAAAATTTAAAAGTTTCTTCGAATCCAAAAGAAACTTGACAGACTGACAGACTGACAGACTGACAGACTGACAGACTGACAGACTGACAGACTGACAGACTGACAGACTGACAGACTGACAGACTGACAGACTGACAGACTGACAGACTGACAGACTGACAGACTGACAGACTGACAGACTGACAGACTGACAGACTGACAGACTGACAGACTGACAGACTGACAGACTGACAGACTGACAGACTGACAGACTGACAGACTGACAGACTGACAGACTGACAGACTGACAGACTGACAGACTGACAGACTGACAGACTGACAGACTGACAGACTGACAGACTGACAGACTGACAGACTGACAGACTGACAGACTGACAGACTGACAGACTGACAGACTGACAGACTGACAGACTGACAGACTGACAGACTGACAGACTGACAGACTGACAGACTGACAGACTGACAGACTGACAGACTGACAGACTGACAGACTGACAGACTGACAGACTGACAGACTGACAGACTGACAGACTGACAGACTGACAGACTGACAGACTGACAGACTGACAGACTGACAGACTGACAGACTGACAGACTGACAGACTGACAGACTGACAGACTGACAGACTGACAGACTGACAGACTGACAGACTGACAGACTGACAGACTGACAGACTGACAGACTGACAGACTGACAGACTGACAGACTGACAGACTGACAGACTGACAGACTGACAGACTGACAGACTGACAGACTGACAGACTGACAGACTGACAGACTGACAGTCGCACAGACCGACTTCCGGGACCCACTTTTTTGGCATTATCTACCATCGTAATGTCATGGAAAAATGTTATCTCAACTTTTTTTTTTACGAATGCATAACTTGATATATAGTACCTATGTATATCGCAAGTAAAAATTTTAAAACTTTTTTTCCAAAAGATTATTTATAAAAAATTAGTTTTTTAAAAAACGGCTCTAAAGATTTTGAAATTTTTTTTTCTAAAAATGCATCTTAATATATCAATCGAAACTGCATACTTGTTTTGGAGGGCAATTTGATTTCAGATTTGATTTTATTTTTTTAAAAAACGAATTTAATTTTTTTTGTTTTTTTTTTCGTGTACTGGATACCTAATAAATTATGATTACATTATCTGTGCTTATAGTAGGTACCTACATTTTCCAAATTTCTATATAAAAAGTCTTAAAAATTTAAGCAACTTTAACTCTAAGAGCAAGTTCCTGCGACCCAGTCGTGCATTTTATTTTTTTTGTTATAAGAAGTACAGTTAAACCCGGATAAGTACCTCACCTTAAATGCCCCATTTTGATAGGCACTAAAGCGGGTAAGGTACATACAAGAACCCGCTTAAGTGCTTATAGGCAATTATTTATTTAATTATTAAAAAATCATGTTTGATTACTTAAAACATAATCTTCACAAAACAAAATTACTTTGAAAGTTTAAAATAGCTAACTAGTTAATTTCTACCTTTAGTAAAAGAATTTTTGAATTTTAAAGCCGTTTAGGAAACGAAGTTTTTCTTACAGTTCAAACTTGTTTCAAATGTTTACTCAAAAGAATTTTTTGCAATTAAATTCAATTATAAGTATTTGAAAAGCCAGGCAATTGAGCGGGGAAGACAGTTAAGCGAAAGGTACTTAAAAGATGAATTTTTCATGAAAAAATCCTTAAAATTTTAGTTAGGCACTTAAGGGGTTAGGTATATCTAGTTGTAAGTGCAAAAAAAATCTTCTTTTTTGTGGATTTTTTGTGAAGAGGGATTTAATTATATAAACATAAAGAATACATATCCATATACCAAATTTAATGAATTAAAAGAATTCGCTGTGTATTTAAAAAAAATATTTTGTTCCGTTATTTTTGTAGTAGATCTCCTAGACGACCTCCAAAAAAAGGTGTCTGGCGGTGAGCAAAATTTCTCCGAAATGGCTGGAGTAATCGGCTTGAAATTTTTACACAATTTTCTTAGATACTTTTGTCAGGTAATGAACGAAGGAAAAAGGTTTTTGACAATAATTCGATTTTTTAAGCCACTTTAAAGTGTAAATTTTCGTGAAAAAAAAACGATTTTTTTCTTTGGGAAGCCGCCATTTTGTCAAAAATCAAAATTTTGACTAATCCTTCGTTCATTACCTGCATTCGTCTATCCTGAAAATATATCTTTTGGTTTTTTTTAATTTTAAGTGACTTGGGTCATAGATATCTTGCTCACCGCCAGACACCTTTTTTTGGAGGTCGGCTAGGAGATCTACTACAAAAATAACGGAACCCAATATTTTTTTAAATACACAGCGAATTCTTTTAATACATACAATTTGGTATATGGATATGTATTTTTTATGTTTATATAATTAAATGCCTCTTCACAAAAAATTCACAAAAAAGAAGGTTTTTTGCACTTACAACTAGATATAACCCCTTAAGCGAGAGGCACTTATCCGGGTTTTACTGTAGATGGAAGAAGATAAACAGAAAATACTGTATCTTGCTAGCAGGTAATGTGTGTTTAAGAATACTAGCCGAACCTTTTTATTTGCAACAATTTTGAACAAAATTATACCAAAATAGTTTCTTAATTTTTTATTCTATTTGTAGTTGTTTTCTTGCGCTTAACTACACTTTTTGAAGACAAAATACACAGGAATATATAATATAGGTACCTACTTTTGGATATATTTTAAACCTGATTAAGATATTGTTGAACTACGTTTTAACTACGCTCAACTACGTAAAAAAAAGTATCGAAAAAGAAAATGCAAAGTGTAATCGCCTTAAGGGCATTGTGTTTGCACCTTGCATTTGCGATTCAATTCAACCTGTTTCATGTTCCATTCGTTCAAATTCCATCATTCAATCATTCAACCTCCACCAACTTCACTCAAATTTGTCGTTCACACCATTGTATGGCTTTGTAGGTTCTCGTCTTAGCTTGTAGAAGTTTAAATATTTTTTATTTCTTTCTAGTGCTATTTGTTTGGCAAAGTTTTTGGAAAAAACAACAAAAATAGTTTTTGAAACCAAAAAATAGGCTTTCTGCATCATTATTTTTAATTTTGTGGTCGGAAAAACTGTCACAAAATGAGTTTGAAAATTTTCACTTTTTGCAAAAAAAGTGGCCGTTGTAGTTATGCCTTTATACTTTTATAGCCTTAACTACATTGGCTCAAAAAGTGAAAAAGTACAAAAAAGAAAATTTTCAAACGCATTTTTGCATTAAAATAAAAAATGCGGAAAGCATATTTTTTTGTATAAAAAAACAATTTGTAAACTCTCATTAACAAAAAAATTACGCTAGCGAAAACATTTTCAAACTCATTTTTTGACAGTTTTTCTTACCTTAAAATCAAAAATGATGATTCTTTAATAAACAATAACAAATAGCGCTAGAAAGAAATAAAAAAATTTAATTTTGTAAATTTCCCATTTTTTCACTTTTTAGGTAATTGTAGATAAGGCTTTAAGGAACAAAAAATACGTTTTTGTTAGTTTTCCTTGAACCTCATAAGAAAAACGCTTTGTCATGCGGCATTTGGTGTGCGAAAAAATATTAGGGCCTTGTATGCAAAAATGTAAACGTCTTAAAGTGGAAACTTGGTAAAGGAACTGTCAAATTCTTATGTTCTTTCAAGAGAGAAAAGGACGAAGATAGATTTCGTTGGTATCAAAAGTGTTTACAAAAGATTGGACCTTAGTAATAGACTTCATTTTAATAGAATTCGATTTTAACAAAAAAAAATCATGGTAATAAAAGAAACATCTTACTTCTAAACTTAGATACCTAACTTAAACTTAAATAACTAAAACAACGAAAGTTAACCATAGTTAACATGCGATCTTAAAACAACGCACCAATGTGAAACCACCTTAATGTTTTTTGATTTTCGCTGAATGCTTTCATTCATTAATTCAGTCATTAATGGCATTTCATTCCAGTCGATTGGAAATTTTCCAACAGATATTCCAGTTGTTTTTGTTTGGTTTTTTTTTTATATATTGATTTTTAATTTGTTTAATTTCAGTATTTTGGTTAAAAAAAAGTAAAAAAAAAAAAATACATTCTGCACTTCTAGCGGTCATTTTCTTTCGTTCGGTATATAATTTATGCCCCTTCGGTTTTTGTGGGCCCGGTATTTTGTACCACAAAATTCGTGTTCGCCGTTTAAAGGCTTGACCACACCGAAGGGTGTGGTCAAGGTATAGGTATAAGGCTTAAGAACATATGGTTTTCAGTATTTGATTAGGAACTTATTGAGGTTATTTACATTATAGATTTATGTGATGAGTTATTTGACCAAGTGATTACTTAATTAGAGATGTTTGAGAAAATTCCAATTTTTCCTCATCGGCTGTTTTAGTCGTAATGGTGTTTTAATGAAACAACAATTTCATTAGTTTCCCGACGTTACGATGGTGATGCCATCCTCTTCAGGGGATCTTTTATTTACAAAATATATAAATTGAACAATTATAAACATTGGAACAAATATAGTGAAACAAAGTGATTGAACTTTCAATTTTTAACAATTATTTGAATTTAGGTAAACATAGCAAAAATAACATACATTTAGTTGAATAGGTTAAACCGTAAAACATATTTAATTTTTATAATATTATTTGATATTATTTAAGTAATAAAATTACTTTTTTTAAAATTTATTTGTTTTATTTACACTTCGAAATGAAGCTTAGTCCGGCTTTTTCCCTTTCACAAGTGAGCAGTAAACGGATGAAATGTTTTGGGTATCTTGTTTGCGGTTCATGTTGTTAATTATATGGAGAGTTTCCAAAGTGTACCGCTTCGAAGAATGTCTTTACGTTTCCAAGATTTAAACCCCGTCAAAATCTGGTTTATGTTCGCGTTCGACACTGTGAAAGGGGGGTTTTTGCCTGGTGACCCCTTTTTTGCGACTTTCTCGAATTTCCCAGCGGCAACACTGGCAAACTCTTTTATTTGAAAAAAAAAACAAGCAAAGCTCAAATTCAGTCTAGATTGTGTTGTCAATATAAAAGGTTTCGATTGTAGGCACAGTACACATAAGAAGGTAATATATTCCGAACGTTGTCAAAATTTGTTTGTCAAAAATGGGCACCAATCTGTCAGGTCGGCCTTTAATTTTTATATTTCAATCGCAGTAAACAGGAATTTATAAAATGTCATTTGAAAAATTTATAAATTGAAATAAAATCAAATTTTCAAATTGCTGAGCTGATACACGTGAACTGAATTCTAAGTTTTTGACATTACAAAAACAGGTTGATGCAGCCGAGAAAAAAGAGATTTTTAGTACCCACCCACTCATAACACCCACTGCAAAGTTCCCAATTTGAAGAATATTTTCCGATCTCGCTCCCGAAACAACAACAGCACAACATCATCAGTAGTCCGGTCAAATTAGACTAAAAAAAGGGGGTGAGGTTACATAAATTCCCAGCAAGCTGAAAATTGGATTGTTGGAAACACCATAATAAATTATATCTAAAAAGTCCTCATCGATCCGAGACCTGGAATAAAATTTACTTGGGGTCAAAGGTCACAAAAACTAGTTTTTCACGATTTCAGCAAAATGGTAAGCCCTATCAAAAAATTTTAAAATTTTAAATGCAAGAATTGTGGACCTGATTATTATAAAATTAACACTTTTGCATTTCTGCCTAAAAAAATCAGTCACACAGACTCGATGTGAATCCCATTGGTCATAATCAGGCCTATTCTAAAAAAAAGCTCCCAACTGAAAAGTTCTTCAAATTTCATTATTTTTTTAGCTTGAATTTCGTTCTTCAATGGGGAAAGCAAAAAAAAGGAAATTTTCACCATTTTTCCGATTGGCGCCCTTCTCCCGAAACCATTTCCCTGGTAATTTTTGTTTAGAATAGGTCCGAATATAATACAGGGTGTCCGATAGAGAATGGACAACCCTAAAACGGCTGATAGCTACACTTATGACTGTTCTAAAAACAGATAGAAAAAAGTTCTATCGCAACCAGTTCATAAAATATTGGCTTTTTTTCGTTCAGTGTATTTTAAATTTTATCATCTTATGTTTTCTATAGAAATCTATAGAAACCTAGGTGGCCAACTTTTTTAAAAATATTCTCGTCTAAGGGGACTATTTTTGAGAGAGTTGGCCACCTAGGTTTTTATAGATTTATTTAATACCACAGGTGTTAATTTTTCATAAAATACATTTTTTACATTCTGCATCGAAAAACAGATTTCAAATTTTTTTAAGGAAAATGTGCAATAGCTACACCGAAAAAAAAAATTGATAATAACAGCTATCAAATTAACATTTTTCAGTAACAAAAGTCGTACAACAATTAAAATAATTTTGATATTTTATCATATCATTTTGACATTTTTTAATTTCAGGTGGGATAGTGAAAATTTCACTTTGACAATTAAACATCATTTTGACACTTTTTTAAGTTTAAGTGGATAGTGAATTTCACTTTGACAATTAAAATATCAATGTTGACTTTAGATTTTACGTTTTAGTTTATTATAATGAAACCTATTTCTTTTCTTTTCTTTTTCATTATTTTTATTATTTTAAGAATTTTCTTTCTTTTTTCAAAACATTACTGAAAGGGAATATTCTTTTACGTTTTAGTTTATTATAATGAAACCTATTTCTTTCCTTTTCTTTTTTATTATTTTTATTATTTTAAGAATTTTCTTTCTTTTTTCAAAACATTACTGAAAAAGAATATTCTTTACAAAATAGTTTTATTATACATATTATTTTTTCTATTATAAGTGATATAATTGTTTTGTTATTTTTTTCCCAAACTATGTGAAGTAAAATCTAAGTGCCGATCAAATTTTCTCAGTAAATCATACATTTTACTTCGAAAAAACACAAAGCGCCTTTAAATTACTACACCTTAAGAATTTTTTATTTAATATTTTTCAATTTTATTTCAAAAACGGGAGCTGATCAATTTTTTCTGACTTCGGATTCGAATTCAGCACACCGAAAACCTTCAGAAAATTTTATTTTTGTTTCAGCAACAGAACCCTTGTTAACCAGTGTAATAAAATATCAAAAAAAAAAATTCCAAAATGTGACTTATAAATATCATCCTGATAATAAAAATGTTGTTTTAACATTTTAAATATCATAGAATACATTTTATAGATATAGGCTGATATTTAAAAAATGTTAATTTGATATTTAAAAAATGTTAAATTGATATTGGTTTTTTTCGGTGTATGAAATTTTTAAAGTGTTTATGTATTCATCCAATTATCGTAGAAAATTAAAAAAAAAAAAAGAAATAAATAAAATTCATTCATTCGTGGTTGTAGTGAACGAAAACATAAGATGATGAAATTTAAAATACACTGAACGAAAAAAAAGCCAATATTTTATGAACTGGTTGCGATAGAACTTTTCTCTATCTGTTTTTAGAACAGTCATAAGTGTAGCTATCAGCCGTTTTAGGGTTATATATAATAATCAGGTCCACAATTCTTGCATTGAAATTTTTTGATAAGACTTACCGTTTTACTGAAAATCGTGAAAAACCAGTTTGTGTGACCTTTGACCCCAAGTAAATTTTATACCAGGTCTCGGATCGATGAGGACTTTTTAGATTTAATTTATGATGGTGTTTCCAACAATCCTACCAATTTTCAGCTTGCTGGGAATTAATGTAACCTCGGATGTCTAAATTGGCCGGACTACAGCCGAATACTTAAATTTAAAAGTGTTCAAGAGAGAAACTCCAAGCTGAGGGGCATTACAATTACTGCCTACCGAAAACAATAAAAATACTTGATCTGGGTATAGATTCAGACAACGCTTGTATTTTGAATGAAAGTCTATCCCAAAATATTCGCTCTCTTCTTCCGCATGAGAAACAATCAACTCTTAAATGTATAAATTTGGTCAATTCGAATTCAAAATTCTAAAAATTTCCTATACAATTTGAAAATCGAAATGAGATAATTTGCGAAATTATCTAATTTGGGTTCTAGTCAAACGGGCTATAAAATTAACATTTTTGCATTTTTGCCTAAAAAAATCAGTCACACATACTCGATGTGAATCCCATTGGTACGCGCCATTCGCCGGCTCCGCCCAACTTCTTTGCATCCGCATCCGCATGAAAACTCGCATCGGTTATTGCGGGCGCGGAGGCGGATGTCCCAATTCATGCGGGTGTCCCGCATTTGCGGATGTGATGCGAATATTCGCAACTTCCCTTATCTATAACATCACTGGATTTCTACTAAAAATGAGCGGGACTTGCAGGTGATAGATAATGTTTTTCATAAGAAGACATTACGTGATGGAACAAGTGATTCATTATTTTCCACTCCCCATCAGTATTGAGGTTTGGTCTACTGGATAGATGGATCGACTGAAGAGTGGAGGTATCCGGGATCGTGAGTTCTTTTTCAATTAATCTTTATCATTTCATAGTGATAAGCAGTAGAAAGGCCAAAAATTGCAGAAACAATTTTTGAGGGAAGTATTTCTTTTATATGGTAAGGTCTTTTTAAGCTTTCCATGACAAGCTGTTGATCTGTTTATGGTTTGCGTAAGAAAGTGCTTCCTCTTACATAAGCCAGAAAATAGTTTGCATTGAACCTAATGCAAGCTAAATTGTTATTTTTTTTTTAATTCGGAGATACAATGATGAATGAATAATATTCCAATGGTTTGCTTATGATGATGATGAAGAACAACACAAAGTTATTTACCGTGAAAGTGTATTATGTTGCTGAAAAAAATGATGTTCCGATTTTTCAAAAGCACTGAGTTGAGTTAGTTTGAGTTTGTTTGGCCATCATTTCTCTTTTTTGATATCAGCATTCTTTTTTAAATAATTTTCAATTCTTGACATTTTTTCAACTTTCTCATTTGTTCTCACATATTTCGCTTATTAGAAACAAAAAAAAAACAATTTATTTTTCCAGGGATGTGAATTTTAACAAAAATGTCCCTATTGGACATGGAAGTTTAAAGGAGACTGGGCATTTTGGCCGATTGGTGTAACACATTGAGACATACATCAAATGAAAGTTCTCGATAAGTGTACTATTTTTTTGTATGGGCACAAGTCTGTATCTCGTGCAGGGAAAGTGCAGTGATGCATTTAATGTTCAAAAATGTATGTAATAAAATTCAGAAAAGTATACATTTTGACTAGATTCTTGATTAAATTGTTTCAAAAACATTACATAACTGTGTTGGAAGTTCAATTGGGCAATCTCATCAACAGTTTTCAACCATGACGCAATTCATTTTTCGAATTTTAGAACACTTTTGTATGTGACGTGACTCATTTGTGTAACACATTGAGACATACTTCAAATGAAAAGTCTCGATGAATGTATGAGTGTCTGTATCTCGTACAGGGAAAGTGCAGTTTCTAATAAAATTCAGAAAAGCATACATTTTGTCTGGATGGTCGATTGACTTGATTCAAAATCATTATAATAGCGGTGTTCTATTGGACTAATCCCTCAACTGCTTTCATTTTCAAAAAAATGCATTCATCGGTTTTTATGGAATTATGAAATGCACGAAGGTTGTGACTAATTTTTTTTAAAAATGCAACTCAAACTATAAGTTATACTACAAAAAAAAATGTTGGTAGGTATTATGAATTTAAACTACAAACCATGCGGCATTGATTTAGTCTTTTCTCTACGTTTTTTTGTTCTAAAAACACAAACATGTAAAAAAACGTTGAATTAAATTTTTGAGCATAAAATGCACCACTGCACTTCCCCTGCACGAGATAGAGTTTTTTGTCCATACAAAGAAATAATACGTTCATTGAGATCTTTCATCTGATTTATGTGTCAATGTGTTACACCAATGAGCCTCGTCCCATACAGAAGTGTTCTAAAATCCGAAAAATGCATTGCGTCATGGGTGAAAACTGGTGATGGAATAGCCCAATTGAATTTCCAACACAGTTATTATAATGTTTTTGAATCAATTTAATCGAGAATCTAGTCAAAATGTATACTTTTCTGAATTTTATAACATACATTTTTGAACATTAAATGCATCACTGCACTTTCCCTGCACGAGATACAGACTTTTGCCCATATACAAAAATAATACACTCATCGAGACCTTTCATTTGATGTATGTCACAATGTGTTACACCGATGGGCCACGTCCCATACAAAAGTGCCCAGTCTTTGTTCGTGTTGCCTCATAATATAATACAACCCAAATTTTAATAAAAACTAAGTACTCCAAAAATTTTAACAGTGTGATGTTGGAATGATCAAGGGGCAGGGCACGGTAGTGTCCAGCCAAGTTCTCTAGTAACTTTGGCACTACACTCTTATTTACAAGAAACAACTCAGGCCATTTTCGACCCCCCTCTAACTTCCACACCAAAGATGCTAGAGATTTCAGATGGTCAGCTGGTCAACTCCTCAAAAAATTTCAGCCTCTTACGATGAGTAGTTTCTAAGATAAAGGGATTCAAAAATCGCAAAAACCGTAACTGACTCACTCATTCACTGACTCACTGACAGATCATCAAAATTATGAAGAACTTCTCGCTATCGTAGAAACTTGAAATTTTACACGGTGATGGGATTTGTGAAAATTTGAGATTTTCAATTCAGGGGGCGTGGCATCCGACCATTTCCGCTGAATTTTTATCAAATATTATAGAGCACTTCTGACTATCGTAGAATCTTGAAATTTGGTAGATTGGTGTAGCTATAGTAGTTTATACAAAGGAAAAAATTTAAAATTTGAGAATTTTAGCCAGGGGGCGTGGCAACCGCCCATTTCCGCTGAATTTTCATCAAATATTATAAAGCACTTCTGATTATCGTGGAATCTTGAAATTTGGTAGAATGGTAGAGATGGTAGTTTATACAAAAGAAAACATTTAAAAATTGAGAATTTTAGCCCGAGGGCGGCAACCGCCCATTTTCACTGAATTTTCATCAAATATAGAGATTTCAATTCTACAGACAAACCTTGCAAAAAGGAGTGAAATCACAACAAAAACATTACTGTTAAAAAAGAGCCAAGTTCTCCTATGTTGAAATTATACTTGCACAAAAAGTACTGAGATATAAAAGTGTACCAAGTTCTAAAGTTTGGGTTTTGATTGTTTACTTGGCAATTTTTGAAATAACTTTAAAAATCGGTAATTAAAAGAAAAATTGTCAAGAGAACAATCAAAATTTTATTGATACCCAAACTTTAGAACTTGGTACACTTTTATATCTCAGTACACGGAGAAAAATGAATCTAGTATTTTATACTCCATATGACTAGTAAGGAAATTAAAGTAAAAAGCCCTAGATTTTAAGTAAAATTTACCTTACGTATTGAACATTTCTTGGTTCCGTAAAGTAATTTTTACAAGAAAATTATGGTGAACAAAATAAAGTAGTATATACCTTACGAGTAGCAATATTTTCTTTACGTAGAGTAAAATAAACCTTCATCCAAAAAAGTGTATGACTCTTTTCACTTTAAGATTCTAGTAAAACATATTTTACAAATTTAACTATTCTGTGAATAAGTTTTACCTTACACTAAGGTAATAATATTACCTAATTCTAGGAATTTTCCCCTATACATAGTAATAACTCTTAATTGCTGTCATTGAAAAGTCTGCCATTTTGTCTTCCATGTGTTTTGTTTTTTGTCAAAGCTTTTAGGTGTGCGGGTGCGGAATAATTAATAAAGAAATAAAATCTAAAAAAATTATTTTCTCATTTGTGTTTTTCTTTTGGAAGTGTAATGTTTTCATTACTTTTTGTGTTCTTTTAGGCGTTGTTATTGGCTCCGTAATTACGGATAGCATATTTTTTTCTTGTGTTAGAAAAATATATAGGTATCCATATGGATTAACATCATTCAATCTAATTAATTCATGAAGAATTAGATAAAAATTGGATCAAATAAAGTCAATTCCATTTTTATTGATGATATTTTCCTAAATAAAATTGTTTGTTTGCACCTTACAAAATTATAATAAACTAGGTAATTTATGTAATTATTGAAAAACATAACAGGGTCATACGTTACTTACTTCTAAATAGCTTTGAGGATTAAGTACGTGTTACCTAGTTATGCTTTTCAATAATTACAAAATTCAACTTTTTTATTTTAATTTTTGTAAGATAAATGCACACAATTTTATTTAGAAAAATGTCATCAATAAAAATGAAATTGACTTTATTTGATCCAATCTGGAACTAAATTATATACCTTCCATAGAGAAGTTCAATTTACTTTAAAAATCAGTATTTTCAGCCTTATAGTAAGGTAAAATATGTACCTAGCTTTCTAGTAATTTCTATTAGAAAGTCATACAAAAAAAGGCTTTACTGTAAAGTTAATCCTAAGCTATAAATTTACTAGAAAAGTAAGGTGAATTCCATTTTATTGGGGAGTCATCCCTATTTAAACTTTACATTAAAGTTAATTATACCAGAAATAAGGTAGCTCATACCTTATTTTTTCTCCGTGTACTTTTTGTGCCAGCATAATTTAAACATAGGAGAACTTGGCTCTTTTTGTAACAGTACCTAATGTTTTTGTTGTGATTTTAGTTTTCAAAAATACATAGATCTCTACTGGCCATCTATCATTAAAATACAACCTCATCAGGTTAGATTGTTAGCAGTCACTCTTGGAAATTACTAATAACTTTTTTTACACGTAGATGCGAAGAAGGTTAGGGGGATGATTTCTTTTCGAAACGACAGTCATAAGGAGAACTGCCAGTCGTAATCAGCACAAAATTCATGCTGCGAACAGTGTTTTGAGCTCTGGAACGTTTTCTGAAAAGTTTGTTAAAATACATAGGGTTTTTTTTTTTATTTCAGCACAAATGCTTATGTATGGATCGCATTCACTATACTATACTTCTTCTCTAGATCTCAGATGTCTGTCTAGATTCACACTTTGGTTGGGAGGGTATACATAGATCCAAACAAATCGGTTTGCTGGCTGTTTGGAGACGATTGGATAAAGTGTATGAGGAGCTGAGTGCATGCATGCTGTATGCAAGACAGGCATGGAAAAGTCGATACAATTGTATCGAATTCGATACAAATGGGTTTGCTCGAGTACAAAAATACAATTTGTCTAAATTCGATACAATTGTTTAATCTGGGTTTTAAAAAATCGAAAGTATTAAAACACGACAGATCCATTTGTTTAAGTTTTAATTTAGTTTGAGATTTTTTGAACCAAAATAAATGTTACTATTTGAGAGTGAGTTGTTTTTTGAAAATATTTATAAAATTGATCAATTTGTCCTATTTTTTTCGCCATTCATCAGCATATATATTGTAAATGTTGTTCGAATGAGAGACTTATAAAGTCGAAATGCAAAACACTGAATTCACTCTGTTATAAATTCAGTAAATCAATAAATAAATAAAAACAATTTTCAAAGGGAAACCATGTTAGTGTATATTAAATTTCATGAAATTCTAAGAAAACTCGTAGTCTAAGAGCCGGCAGCATATTTTGGCAGTTTTGATATAACCGAAATTCAAGTGTGCACATATCTAGATATGCACCACAGTATGTCAACGGAAAAAGTCTGGCAGTGATCTTTTTCAGCTTTCCCTTGCCAGACTCATCCAAAGTGCAGCGAAAAATCAACTTTTGGCGTTTTGGTATAACCGAATAAATGATACACCAAAAAATCATAAAAAATCCCCTGATTTCGAAACTGTGGGTACCGCAAGTTTCTTTTTCAGCTTTCCCCCCGCCAGACCGCTTTAAAGCATTTTTAAGTGCATTTTTCTAATAAAAAACCTAATTACTTATTTTCTGTTAGGTATAACCGCATGATGATAACAAATTAATATTCTATGTCTATTCCAGGTCTAGAAAATATAATTTTTAGGCAGCTATTTTTCAGCCTTCCCTCTGCCAGACGCATCCAAAGTGCAGTCAAAAATCAACTTTTGGCGTTTTGCTAGGTATTAACCGAATAAATTTCAAAAATGTGGGTACCAGAAGTTTTTTGTCCGCTTTCGGCCCGCCAGACCGCTTTGAAGCATTTTGAAATGCATTTTTCTAATAAAAAACCTAATAGCTTATTTTCTGTTGGGTATAACCGTATGATGGTAACAAATTAAAATTCTATGTCTATTCTTGGTTTAGAAAATATAAGTTTAAGCTCTGCCTTTCGAGCCCTGAAGTCAAAATGCATTTCGGATTTTTTCACACACCCTCATATAGCAAATTCTAACTTTCCCGTACTATTGAGATACTTACGTTTTCTAAATCAGGAAAAGGCAGAGAAAGTTAATATTTGGCCATCATATGGTTACTCTAAACAAAAAAATATTATTTCAATTTTAAAAATGATTTAAAGCGGTCTGGCGGGGGGAAAGCTGAAAAAGAAACTTGCGGTACCCACAGTTTCGAAATCAGGGGATTTTTTATGATTTTTTGGTGTATCATTTATTCGGTTATACCAAAACGCCAAAAGTTGATTTTTTGCTGTACTTTGGATGCGTCTGGCAAGGGAAAGCGGAAAAAGATCACTGCCAGACTTTTTCCGTTGACATACTGTGTGCATATCTAGATATGTGCACACTCGAATTTCGGTTTTATCAAAACTGCCAAAAATATGCTGCCGGCTCTCGATCTATCGTCTTTATGTTGAAAAAGTGTTAACACTATATCTTTTCATAGAGTTGTGGTAATTACCGAATATTTAATTTTATAAAACTAATTTTAAGTTCAAAACTGAGCCATTACCTGAAATCCAAAATTGCACTTTTATTTTTGAGTCCCCACGATTCTGAATTATTTTTCAATTTTTTCAATACTTGTAGTCTTTTGTGAATATGTCCTTTTTCTCATATTTATTTATGCCAAAATTAAATAAAAATTACTCTTTTACGCAGGAAATTATGAAATATATATGCAAAATTTAAGAGTTTTTTCAAATAAAACATTTTGATTAAATTTTATATTAATTTCTCGTGTGAAAAATATATTTGAATACAATTGTATCCATTTTAGTACAAAATAAATTTTCAGTACAATTAAAAAATGTCATTTCCATCCCTGATGCAAGACCCAAGCATGTATGTTCGTTTCAATAACAACCGGGCAAAGAATAAATGCTGTGGAAT
Organism: Episyrphus balteatus; assembly: GCF_945859705.1. NCBI lineage: Eukaryota > Metazoa > Arthropoda > Insecta > Diptera > Syrphidae > Episyrphus > Episyrphus balteatus. The sequence continues at coordinate 104,768,875 of NC_079136.1, forward strand.
CCTTATGAAAGTTTTATGTATGTTTGTGTACAGTGAGTAATGGGATTCAAATATAATTTACGATTGGTGAAGCCTGGCCTCTAAAATGGCTTTTGGCGTGTTCCGGAAGCCAATGCAAACACCATTCACACATGCAATTGCAATATTTCATGTTGGCGGCGCTGCAATTGTAAGATATGTAGAGAGAGTACAAGCAAGGATGGAACGAATCCTACGATATGATGGCTGCCGCTGCGCTGCATAGCTGGCAGCAGAGGTATTTAAGCGTAGTGTACTATAGTGGGTTAGATATCAGAAAGTTTGCAGTTGGAAAAGAACAGTTGACGTAGGTACGAGTTACCGCTCGCGAGTGCTCCTGACCAAGGTATTCTCTTAACTAGAGGGGATATTTTTTGCTTGGCGTTTTGTTTTTTGCTTAAAGGGAGACCTAAAATTGGATTTTTGCGTTGAGTAGATAGTTTGAAGGACAAGTCTTAGAGAAGAGAAGCAAATGAATGATATTTCGACATGTGTTAAATTTCATATTAAATCCATTTCAAGAATTTATGGGTACAATTTTAAGTAAATATTTAAATAAATATGTTGAAAATACGAAAGTGAGGCGATGCACAGTGTGGCCAATCACGAATCTAGCTGGACAAAATTTATAACTCGCGTTACATCGACTTTTTTTCTAAACAGATTTAAACAAATGAATGTGAATAGATAAAATTCTATAAAAAGATTTTTTAAAAAGAAATCTATAATTTCTGCAAAAAGTGTGTCAAAATAGTGATGAAGAAAATGCATTTTTATAGTATTTGAATTTATGTTTCCGTAAACATATTCTATGATTGGATATACTTAATTATTTAAAAAAAACGCTTGAAAAATCTCAATAAATAAAAACTCTATTGCTATTCACGAAAAAAGAGAGGCAGAATAATTAGTTTTTATTAAGAAATAGAACTTTTACACACGTTTTTGACAGGTGACATACATGATTTATTTTCTCAATATCATGCTTTAAATTAAAATTTTAGCAATGATTTTAATTAAATATGCTTCACAATCATAAAAAATGGCATCACCTTTAAAAATATCTGCAGATAATTTAAAAAAGTAACTCGTTTTTGTGCGATGCAAACTTGAAACATAAGGGCCTATTAAAAACAGCTGTGTTTATATTACCTTCGATGTTTTTCAAGCTAATAATTCTCTAAATTTCTTCGTGACCCTATTTCTGGCCTTATACACTTGCTTGCTTTTTGCATTGAACTTGTTTAAGATGTTCCGACAGAAAAGCATCATTCATCAATGATAATGCCTCATTAGTTGAAAATTCCAGTGGTTTGGTGGTTCCAGAGGATCAGAACTTAATCTTTTATACATTATGATCCTTCACTCAAAGAACATTTCGATAAATCCTTTCCGGTATTATTGGAATATGCTTTTTCAATTTTGCGGAGAGCGATTCTACTGATTTTAACTTTTTTCTAATGGATAGGTGCACTTAGGAGTCTTTTAACCTTCCGTTTGTTATATTTTTCCCGTTTTTTTAGTTTTTAAAAATTCTTTTCTACTTTTGTTTCACTATCTACTGTTTTTGTTTATTTAGTTATCGCATAATACTGGTCAAGCAAAATGAAATTCATGTTTAAAGAGCGGTCCAATGTGTCTTCCACCTTTTTTTGTCTTTTTTTCGCTTAACTTGAAGCACAAAACTTTTATGTTTTTAATTTTTCTTTATTGTCAAAAATGTTCCAAAGATGATACCTGCTCATTAAAAGATCAAAAAAACTGTCTTTTCGATCGTATTTGGCAAATGTAGATTAACAATAAAAAAAAAACAATTACAACAATAAAACTACCACAGCGTTTTTAATCGTCAACCAAACTCAAGCGAAAAATAGAATACTTTGTATTATATCCATCCAACTGTTGACAAGAACCAACTTTCAAGCTTAGCTTACGCTAATCCGAGATGAAAACAAAAACACCAAACATGAATTACAGTTACCCATTGTATTGAGAAGCTCAACTCATGATTTAAAATCATGTGGCTAAACTTTTTTTTTTCTATTTTGTCCAGTCAGATTGGCGAATTACCACACTATGCGATGGAAAGTAGAGACATTAGTTGCTATGCAGTCAATGATTATGTTATATCTATCACTCTGAACTCAACATTACTTATGCATTACATTTCCATCCAATAATGGTCAATTTGTAGGAAATAATCGTTTTAATTAATTGATAGAATCTTCCCACGCATAAACTAAGAACCCACGAGGCCCAGACCTTCGTTATTTTATAAAAGCCGAAAGTTTATCTGCACATGTCTCCTATAGAAGTAAGAACGACCAGGGACTATTTAGTTCCGGTTGTGGTTACTTGGACAGTTAACCGGTAGTAAAGGTGTTAAAAATAGTACCTAAAATTCGTTAAAGCTCAATTTTTGTATATTTTCAAATTTTGCAAATTTTGGGAGTGGAGGTATAACCAAAATGTGAGTATGCAGTTTTATAGCATACCATTTGTTAAATATTTATGAAGCGTATATAGTTCTTTTTCGACGTTGCTTAAATTAGCGTGTGCATAATTTATTTCGTTATTGAGCCAAGATCGTTGTGCTTTCTTTATAACTGTTGTGGTTCTTGGGTTATTGATGGCTGTTTTAATTTTAATGAAATTGGGTATAACTTTGTTCTTCCGGCAATTCAACAAAAATTCAATGTTAGCTCTGATATTCATTTGACGTTCTTTCAATTTTTGAAATCTTCTTAATGCTCTTGTTGCATTTATTTCTGTGAAATTTTCGTTGTTGATATAATGGGCTATTGTTTTATTTACAATGGTTCGATAAGTCATTTTAAGATTTGCTGATTTTGTTCCAATATAGACGATGATCTAATTACAAATTAATTATACGTAAAAATTTTTTTTACGTGCTGGAACTGTATGAGTCTCAATAAAATTAATTAAACGAAAGACTTCTTATACTCATACAATATTATTATTTATTAATAATTAATACCATCAAATTTCAATATTCCTAAACTTTATGCTCTACCTAAGATCCACAAAGAAGGTGAACTTAAAATGAGGCCAATTTGTAGTGGCATTGGATCACCAGTTCATGACACAGCAAAGTGGTTATCCAAGGAATTTGCTAAATTTGAGCAACCAATCGGGTTATACGTTAAAAATTCGTACGAATTCATCGATAAAACAAGAAATATTACCATACCAGAAGACTACATTCAAGCCTCTATTGATATTGACAATATGTATAACAGCATACTACAGTTATAGAAGCTGAAAAATCGATTGAAAATTGGCTGAAAAGTTTAAATACACTTAATGATTTAAAGGTAAGTGAGTACATTGTACATGCATCTAGTACATTTATGTTTCTCAAAGAATTATATACAATTTAATAATAATGTCTACGAACAAATAAGTGGTTTAGCAATGGGTAACCCTCTTGCTGCTTTTGCTGCTAATTGTTTCATGGCTGATTTTGAAACAAATGTAAAAAAGAATTTTTCAGACTTTCCAATATTATGGATAAGATATGTAGATGACACTTACATAATAATTCATATAGACAAACTACACATATTTCTAAATTTCTTAAATAACGTAATGCCGGGAATTATAAAATTTACTTTTGAAAAAGAAATTGACTTTTGTTTACCATTTTTAGATATTATGGTAAAAAGAATAGAAAATCATGTTGAATTCGATATTTATAGAAAATCTACAAGTACTGATAGATGCATTACATCAAATTCGTATCATCCTAAACAAACTAAATTTGCAGCTCTAAATTCATTTAGCTATCGTGCTATTCAAATTCCCCTAAGTGAACAAAATTATAAAAATGAAGTTAAAAATATTTATCGAATAGCTGAAGTTAATGGATACAATAAAAACATAGTAAATTCTTTATTAAAAAAACATAAAGTTAAAAAAGATTTAAAAAACTTAACATCATTAACTCCATCTATCGATAACCCGTTTATATACATAAGTAGTTCATTCGTTGAGGGATTAACTTATTCTTTAGGAAAAATATTCAAAAAGTATTTTATTAAATTGGCTCCAAATTCATCAAGGAATAAAGTAAAAAATCTTATTGGAACAATTAAAGATAAAACAGAAACTATTGAAAAATCAGGAATATATTCGGTTATTTGTCAAAATTGTGATGAAGTGTACATTGGTCAGACAAGAAGATCGGTAAAGACTAGATGGTCAGAACACTACAAGTCAATTTACTCTAAAACATTAAACGAGTCCACTCCTGCTGACCATATGATACATAATAACCATGTTATAGCTGGCTTTCGTTTGTTAAAACAAATTAATAAACCTAAATTATTAGATGCGTATGAAGAAATTTACATCAATAGAACAAAAAATATGAACAAAAATAAAACATTCGACCGATCTTTATTACACAAATTTTTAGTATCACTTTCGACCAAACAAATATTTGAGAAAAAATTCTAGATGCATTTATTCACTTTTACTTTAAGATATTTTTAGTTTATTACTTTTTTAAATTATTTTGAAAATTTTTTTAAAAAAAATTATGTTTAGAATTTAACGACAAAAAATTTATTTAAATAATTTTAGATTTTGCAAATAATCTGACGATGGGAATTGTAATTCCCGAAAACGTTAATTATTAATAAATAATAATATTGTATGAGTATAAGAAGTCTTTCGTTTAATTAATTTCAGATTTAATAAAGCAAAATCAATTGCCACGAAGGATTCTATTGACCAAGATTAGATTAGGGATTGAAATAAAATTGCACACAAATTCAACCGATCAAAACAAAACAAAAACAAGAATCAAACAATCGAAAATGCTGATACTGTAAGTTTTGTTCGCTCTCAATCTAACATAATCGCACAACAACAACAAGCAGCACAACTAACAACGGATCCATTATAACAACAATCATTATCCCAAATGCAATTGCCACCACATGTTGACTGTGGTGGCAGTTGCGTTTAGGTCCGTCAAGCTGGGTACGCCACAACCGAAAATCCAAAATCTGAGTATGTCCTTTGTTGCTAATTTGTTACCCCAATCTCGAATTTGTTGCTCCTGCCCTTACCCCTTAAATCTGTGGCGTACCCAGCTTGACGTCAAGCTGGGTACGCCACAAATTAAAATTCAAAATTTCAAAAATGTAAGTATGCAGGAATTTGTTGCTATTTTGTTGCTAATTTGTTACCCTAATCTCGAATTTGTTGCTCCACGTTTTGCCCTTCAAATGCACATTAACAGATTATGCAAAAAAGCTAAATCGCCCAAAAATTGCCGCACAGTCAAAAAAAAGGTATCAATAGAAAGAGGTCCTTGAAACCTTTTCAAAAAGGTCTTTTATTCAAATCCCTTCATGTCCAAAATGCCTTGTGGAGCTTGAATGCATTTGTGGAACATATGTGGATGAAACGAAAAAACGCAAAAACACGTAATACTCAAAATTTCAAAAAAATAAGTATGCAGTAATTTGTTGCTAATTTGTTACCCCAATCCCGAATTTGTTGCTCCCCCCCCCTTACCCCTTAAATCTGTGGCGTACCCAGCTTGGCGTCAAGCTGGGTACGCCACAACGCAAATTTGAAAATCTAAGTATGCAGGAATTTGGGGCTATTTTGTTGCTAATTTGTTACCCTAATCTTGAATTTGTTGCTCCACGATTGGACCTTCAAATCGACTGCAACAGATGCAATTTTGTGGAGACTTTTTATCTATACGTTTTTTCAAAAAACTAAAAACGCCAAATTATAGACAGAATTTGTTGCTCTGCAAAAAGTTATTTTTAAATTTTCTATCACTACCCAATCCCATCTTACAGGAGGAAAACTAATTTTTCGATGACGTCATCCAACAACGCAAAAAATCGTAATACTCAAAATTTCAAAAAAATAAGTATGCAGTAATTTGTTGCTAATTTGTTACCCCAATCCCGAATTTGTTGCTACCCCCCTTACCCCTTAAATCTGTGGCGTACCCAGCTTGACGTCAAGCTGGGTACGCCACAACGCAAATTTGAAAATCTAAGTATGCGGGAATTTGGGGCTATTTTGTTGCTAATTTGTTACCCCAATCTTGAATTTGTTGCTCCACGATTTGACCTTTAAAATCGACTGTAACAGATGCAATTTTGTGGAGACTTTTTATCTATACGCTTTTTCAAAAAAAAACTAAAAACGCCAAATTATAGACAGAATTTGTTGCTCTGCAAAAAGGTATTTTTAAATTTTCTATCATTACCCAATCCCATTTTACAGGGTGAATACTAATTTTTCGATGACGTCATCCAACAACGCAAAAAGTCGTAATACTCAAAATTTCAAAAAAATAAGTATGCAGTAATTTGTTGCTAGTTTGTTGCTAATTTGTTACCCCAATCCCGAATTTGTTGCTCCCCCCCTTACCCCTTAAATCTGTGGCGTACCCAGCTTGACGTCAAGCTGGGTACGTGTGAAGTTAGCCCACCTTTTTTTGAAATTGTTTTTTTTTTTTAAGTTGTCCCAGGTTGTTCCCGATTTATTCCGGAATGATCCAAATTTGTTTTTAATAATTTTCAAAGTTGGAGTTTTTAGAGCCAAAATCCGTTTTTGACCTAGCCCCCCTTTTTTCGAAAATTGAAATTTTAAAAGTTGTTCCGGGTTTAAAAGGTTGTTCCGAACAATTTTTCAAAATTTTGGACCTCAAAGTTCAATATTTCGAAAGTTATGGGCCAGAAACAAAAAAAATTCTAACCGCCCATTTTTCGATTTTTTAAGTATTTATATATTTTTTTCAACCTTTATTTTTGATTTTTTAAAATAAATCTCAAACCGTAACAGAAACTCTTAGAGAGAAACCAATTGAAAATAAAGGTTGACTGTTATTTCTGGTCTCTGGTAAAATGCCATATTATTCAATAGTTAAAAATGCTGCCACCGCGAGAAATCTGGCTATAACTTTTGAACCCTGACTTCAATTTTGATGAATTTAATAGATATAGATAGAGTAATTCATTACCTTTTTATAGATGTATAACAAAAGGACATGCGTTTCAAGATTGCTGCCAAAATAATTAAAAACTGGTAAAAAGTCATGTATTGAACAGTAAAAAATGTTGCCACCGCGTGAAATCTTTCCATATATTTTGAACCGTTTACTTTTAGTTTTCGTATTTTGGGGGGTCTGACATATTTAATTTTTTTTCAGATGATGAATAACTATACATAAATGGAAAGCTGACAAATCAATTGAAGTTTTTTTAATATTTCATTTGATTTAGGTATAAAATAGATAACCCTTGTTAAATTCAGTGCGCGTGGAAAATTTAAATACCTATTATAAATAAAAAAAATTCTTGCGTTTTGGAATTATAAAAAAGAAGGCAATCAATATTTGTTTAATGTTTAATTGTCTTTTGTTTGTTGATAATTTTTACATAAATTGAGATTTGAGAGTGCGCGAATGTAACTATATTGTTAACAAAAAAGTGCTGGCTTTTTCAGACAAACGTCTGATTTTAAAAAAGTAAAAGAGAAGTATTATAAGGGCTTAACGCTTAAGTAATTAAATATTTAGCTAAAGCCCGTATGATACTACTTTTTTTCCTCATTTTAAATGATTTAAAAAAGATAATAGAGCAGTAAAACATATTTCGAATACAAAATGAATTCTAGTTTAATTTTGTGCGTGGTGAATTTAAGTAATTATATTATTATTATACAGATAATATAGTTACTAACTATATAGTAACTATATTATCTGTGGTATAATGTTAATAAGTTGAAGAATTTAAAGGTGAGCTAAACAATTTTGGTGTGATTTGAAACACAAAGTTATCGCAGTCCAGGCATTAACCTGACTAAGAAAAGTGCAGACGCTGCACACGAACGACGGAAGTAAGCGATCGTTCCTACCGGGTAATATGAAGCGTGGATATGGCGTGGATATGCATGGGAACTGCATATCAGCAAAATTATAAATCAATTGTAAATTAGAATTAAGTTTTGTCATTGTGGTTTGAGTATTCAAAGAGTGCAAACGCACGAAATAAATCGTTGTAAAATTAATTGAGTTTTATTTGGACCAAGTGGTTGGGTCCCTAAAAATTATTTTTTTCAAGATATATCAAGTGAATATCTTAACTGGCGCCCGAGCAGGGACCCATAAAAAAAAATTAAAAACCCATGCTCCTACACTGAAACGAATCCTTACTGTGGAATAAATCAAGTGCTTAAATTAAACTTATTAAAGAAAAAAAAAGCCTTGCTCTTAAACAAAAAATTTAAGTGTTAAAATCAAAAATTTAATAAAACTCTGAATAGTGCTTAAATCAAACATATTAAAGAAAAAGCCTTAATCCAAAAAAAAAAAATGGAGTGTTAAAATCAAAAATAATAAAACTCTGAATAGTGCTTAAATCAAACTTATTAAAGAGAAAAGCCTTAATCTTACAAAAAAAAGGAGTGTTAAAATCAAAAATAAAACTCTGAAACCGTATACAAAAATTGCTCCAAAAAAATGAAGTGCTTAAACTAAAAATATAATAAAACTCTGAAACCCATATAAGAATCATAATGTAAGGAAAGCCTTACATCTGTAACAACTCTTAAAGGATAATTAAGCGAATTGCCGTTATAAATTATAAGGAACTGAACATGCTGTATCTTTTAATGTAAGAAAATAATTTAAATAAAAAATTAATTATTAAACATATTCATTTAATTTTATGAAAAATATATAAAGATATCCAAATCAAAATTTAAAATAAAATAAAAAGGGAAAAATATATTTCACAAAATATTATAAAATATTAAAATTAAAGATAAGGGAAAAACCAATATATGAAAATATATTACATTTAATAAAATTAAAGAAGAAAGATAAAAATCAAGCTACGCAATCAACATTTCTGATACCTCAAAAAAAAAAAAAAAAAAAAAAAACAAACAAAAAAAAAATAAAAATGGAAGAACTCCAACACTCGGTAACACAGCTTACTGGGGCAGTTAACTCTGTCCTGGACCAGTTGAGGAGTTTTGAAACCCGTATTACCCAACTAGAACAGTATGGGGGTTCTCAGACAATCGAGTCTGTCGTAGGAAAATTGAGTTCTATTGAGAACCAAATAAAACAATTTGAACAGACGAAAAATTCGAATGAATTAGTCAGTACAGATTTAGCTATTCAGCCCCTTCGAGGGCCAAACACAGAATCTGAGCTAAAAGAAATTTCAAAGCTCCCTGATCCTGTTAAGGAAATTCAAGTATTTGACGGGAATCCCGTCCAATATGTGTCATGGGTGCACTGTGTAGAGACGGTGCTCAAAGACTATGAAATAGTCTCAACTGGGTTGAGATGAAGAAGATTTTGTCTCTTCATTATGCCGATAAAAGGGATATTCGAACCCTTGAGCATCAACTTAACCAGTTGAAACAGGGCGGCTCAAGAGTCGATGATTTTTACGCAAACGTAAATCATCAATTCTCGCTTATTGTGAACAAAATCCGCACAGAGTCGTACTCCTCCGAGACAGCCGATGCTCTCGTAGGAACATATCACGAAAGGGCTCTGGATGTTTTCATCAGAGGTCTAAGCGGAGATTTTTCACGACTTTTGATGATACAAAAACCAAAATCTCTCCCTGAAGCTTACACTGCGTGTCTCGACATGCAAAATGTCAACTTGAGAAATAGTTCGGTGCACGTACAGGCACCAAACGTGGTTTCCGCACCCGTGCTATATGATTTTGGAACGGACAGGAAACCTCCTTTGCCAAATAGAAACACTTACAAAATTCTCTAAGGGCCAGTTGTACAAATATTTAATACGTGGATCAACATCCGGTAATAAGGCCAAGGTTTAGCACTGCTTCAAGGTTCGTATATGCAAAAATAGCCACATTCATACTTGAACTGAAGTTGATCCGAAATCGGCGGGTTAAATTCCTGAACCAATGCTGATCCACGTTTGTACAACTGGCACTAACCAATCTAGACAGTTTTCGAATACATGGGGCCCTAGTTAGAATTCAAAACGTAACCAATACCCAACTGGACCAAAACCCCCAGTTAAAATGGAACTGGGATCTGTACAGACGAAAAACGTCAATTATATGAACCGACCTAATAATAATCCTTTCAAAAGAGATGCTAATTCCGAAAATTATCCGAGAAAACAGCAACGACTTAACCACATAGTCGCAGCTGTCCCGTATGCTACGGAAGAACCCAGTTGTTCTGACGAACCACCACAGTCAGAAGAAAATTTTATGCTAGGCGCCTCGTTTCCAGCGTACCATACATAAAGTATGGTACGCGAGACGGACAAATACTGCAATTCCTTGTTGACAAGGCCAACTCTAGCACCCGTGTCTCAGACCTTTAAATATCCTTTTATCATTAATAGCCCCGCAGGAAATATCTTGGTACGACACATGGTGTGTGGAAAATTCTTCGCTGAAAAATGCTCCGGCCATTTTTCAGCAAATGATCGACGATGTCCTGAAAGAACTGATCGGAAAAGTCAGCTTTGTCTATATTGATGATATTATCATTTATAGCAAAACAGTCGAAGATCATTTAAGGGACATTGAGACTGTCTTCTTGAAACTCCATGAAGCTGGTCTGAAGGTAAACCTTGAGAAAACCCATTTCTTAGATACCAGCGTAGAATTTTTAGGATTCCTGGTAACATCGGATGGCATCCTCCCTAACCCGAATAAGGTCAAAGCTATAGATTCGATCCTACCTCCACTACACTAAAATGATTAAAAAGCTTTCTTGGTATGACATTCTATTATAGAAGATTTATCCAGGATTACGCAAAGATCGCAAAACCTTTGACTAATATGACTCGAGGAGAATTTTCCCAAGTCCGAGCAAATCAGTCGAAGAAGGTTCCCGTTCAACTCGACGACGAAGGACTTAAAGCTTTTAACATCCTTAAAGGTTTACTCACGTCAGCGGAAGTACTAGCATTCCCAGATTTTAATGAACCCTTCAACCTGACGACAGATGCTTCCGATTATGCCATAGGAGCCGTACTGGCGCAGGGTGAACATGGGAAAGATAGGCCCATCTCTTTTATTTCTCGTTCTCTTACCAAGACAGAAGAAGGGTACGCAACTAACGAAAAAGAGCTTCGTGCTATAGTTTGGGATCTTGACGATCTTAGAAATTATCTTTATGGTGCTAAGAAGGTCAAGATATTCACCGACCATCAACCCCTAACTTATACGATGAGCAATAGAAATAACAACGCCAAGCTCAAACGTTGGAAGTCCAGGATAGAAGAGTATAGCCCCGAGTTGATTTACACTCCTGGTAAATCAAACTTTGTGGCAGACGCTCTTTCTAGACTTCCACTAGTCCTGGAACGACTAGTGAAAGACGAAGCGACATAACTTACAACCTACTGACCGCAACAGCTGACGAAGGACTGCGTGAACCATCTCCTTCTGAGTCTGGCACGATGCACAGTGCTAACCAGGACAATACCGACCTTATACCTTACGCAGTAGCTCCACTAAATGTCTTCAGGAACCAATTGGTTTTTAAAATAGGAATTGACTTATGTTTTCATGAACAACCACATCCGGGTTTCCAACGCCATTACTTCTCCTATAGACAACTGGATAGAACAAAGCTTATAGAAGCATTAAAAGAAACATTAAATCCAAATGTAATAAATGGGATAAAAATCCCAGAAGAATACCTTTGGATGCTTCAAAATGTACACTTAGAAAATTTCGAGAAATATAAAATAAGAATAACTCAGAGGCTGGTTGAAGACGTCGCCAACGAAGACCGTAGGTTTTCTATTATTGAAGAAGAGCACAAAAGGGCTCTCCGAGCTCCGAGAGAAAACAAAGAACAAATCCTCGAAAAATACTATTTCCCACAGATGATGGCCCATATCAAGAAATATGCAGCTTCTTGTGAAATATGTAAGAGAAGCAAATACGATAGACACCCGTATAATCCGGTACTGTTACAATCAACACCAATTCCTAAATATCTGTGTGAAATAATTCACATGAATATAATGGAAATTCAGAACGAAAAGTTCTTAACTGTCGTTTATAAGTTTTCAAAATTTTCAAAGTTCTTCCACATTTAAGATAGGTCTGCAATCACTATCAGATCAAAAATTATTAAGATCTTACATTTCTTTACCGTTCCACCCATCCTTGTCACAGACAACGAAAGAGGATTCCTTAGTCTTATTGTTATAAACCTTATAAAAAACCTAGGAGTGAAACTTTATCTGACCCCATCTCATAGGAGTGAAGTCAATGGTCAAATAGAACGAGTTCACTCTACTATCTTAGAAATATACAGGTGCCTAAAGGCAGACCTTCGTGACTTAAGCGTCAAAGAACTCGTTTATGTGGCCATCGACAGATATAACAACACAGTGCACTCTGTTATACAAAGAAAACCATCAGATGTTTTTTTTAACAGATCACAAAAGGTTAATTATCAAAATCTGTTAAACATTAGATCGAGAATCAATAACGATCTCAGGGGGCTTATAAAGAAAATATGGAGGCTAGGAATAATAGAAGAAACTTGAAAAGAGTGGTACCAGAGAAATACAAGAATGGGGATTTCGTTTACGTCGCCGTCGCTTTAAAAGGTATAAAAAGTAAATATAAACCTTTATACAAAAAACAATTGACGATCACGACATTAAGTGGTAAAAAAATCCACAAAGCCCATTTGAAAAATATTAAATAATGATTAAAATAATGAAACCTAAAATGTTTTTTACTTTTCTTCTACTAAATTGCAAAAAAAGAAAAAAAAAAAACAAAAAAGAAGAATGGAATAAAAATTAAAACAATGTAACATATGCTTATGAGTTTGGCTCCCCTGAAACAAAGGGCCGGTTCACAAAAATTACTTAATCGTAATTGCGGTGGTGTTGATCCTCGTACCCTAGTAGGTTGCTTGACATTTAACCTTGCAGCTAAAGTGGATGAATACGAACCTTCCGATCCGCTGCGCTGTGACCACATTGAGAATTTAATGAAGAGCTAACTCATCGGGCTCAGAAATACAAAAAAGAAATTCATATTAAAACGCAAAAAACAATCGATTTGCAAGAATTATAAAAAGAATTACAACTAGAGATGCCGCGAACATGGATTTGGCCGAATACCGAATATTCGGCCACGCTTCTCGGCCGAATACCGAATATTCGGCGACCGAATATTCGGTCAAGGACACTCAGAAAAAAAACGTTGGTAATTTCAAAAAATGTATACTTTGTCTCAGATTAGATGTGGCTTAAAATATTCCCAACAACATCGTATTGTAACCATGAATAACTGAACTACTTTTAAGATAAATGTCTGAACACACAACCTACTACTGCAAAGATAGACATCTTAAATCGAATTATATATGAGGACTGTTCGCCAAGATCGAACGGCGGACCCATACAAGTGGTGGTCAACACATACTACAAAATTTCATATTTTGACAACATTTGCTAAAGTCTACCTTTTTTCTCCTGGGACAAGTGTTTACAGCGAAAGACTATTTTTCGAAGCAGGAATAGTCTACGAAGATAAACGTAATCGTTTACTAACAACAAATGCGGAACAAATAGTTTTCATTCACCACAACTTGCCTTTGTGCCTGGCTACACGGTGATTTTTCAATCGCCTAAGCAGTGAGTTTGTGAGCAAGAGGATTGAAGAGTGAAGGGGGAAGATGCTCATGAAGGGAACTGAATTTTCTGAGGGCATAGTTAAACTATTCGGCCGAATACCGAATACCAGAAAAATAGGCCGAATACCGAATAGTGGCCGAATGTTCGCGGCATCTCTAATTACAACAATCGATTTGCAAGAATTATAAAAAAAGAATTGCAGAATGCAATTTGTGCATACATTTATAAAAATGTAATAATTTTATAACCTATAAAATAGATTTTAAGGAATTAAATTGTTCTTAATAAATTTGATTATATATATTACAGATTAGTAGTTCTTTTCAATCCCATGCAGTCACTGCATATATTTGCTTATCATAAATCACCGGTGGTAACGATTAAAGAGACAAATGCCTGGATAACGAGGGGAGTTTTTAAGCTCGTGCATGTTTTTGACTTAAAAAAATACGACATACTTGTGCAGGAAACCGAACGACTTACGTTTAAACATCTAAAGGACGAAGAAACGAGAACTATTCTGAATTATCACATAACCCAAATCAAGGATAGGATTGACGAATTGAGAGACTCAAGAACAAGGAGGGTTAGGTCAATAAATTGGATAGGGACTGCCAGGAAATGGATAGGTGGATCTCCACACGCAACTGACTGGGACAATCTTTTAGGAACAGAAAACAACAACCAGCAATACATTATCAATAAAAAATTGTTTGAAAAGACCCAGGAAGTAACGGACAAAATTAACAAACTAATTGAACGCTACAGTAACGCTGTACAAAAAACAGAAACAGATAAACTAAGACACGACTTACTTGACAAGATACTTATTTTAAAGGAAGGGGTTGATGAGATTGTAAGAGCTTGCCAATTAGCTAAGAACGGAATAGTGAATAGCAACCTTTTGGACTCTGAAGAAATACTATAATTAATCTTGCAAAAAAATTATTCTCAAAAAGTTAAACTTTTAAGTGCTCTTAATTTAAATCCACTTAATTTAAATCCACTAAAAATTAAATTTTTTTTTACACTATCAGTTCATAGCCGAAGAGCGCTTATAGCAAGCACCGTCTTGCGACCATTTGCCAACACAAAACTGTGTTATCCGGTGCCGTGAAATAACGCCGAGCGAAATAACGCCGAATTCCAAAATTCGGCGTTATTTCACTTTACAAAAGCGAAAAACGCCGAATTTCAACATTCGGCCTTATTGCACTTTGTCAAAGTGAAATAACGCCGAGTCCCAACTGAGAAATAAGGCCGAATGTTAGAAAAGTCAGCATAAGAGCAAACGCAAGTTAACCGGTATGTTACCCTTTTTCTTATTTTCAAAGGCATATAAGGCCCAAATTTATTTGGGTACAATGGCTCCCATACCAATTTGGGACTTATGTTCATCCCATCGAGGTATAGGTTCCAAAAAAGTTTTGGCTCTTATATGCCTCTTAATTATTCATTAACCTAGATAAGTTTCAAGATGTGATACAAATGTGGCGCAGGGACATAAGACCCAAGGACATAACGAACACTCTTTATTTTTGGGAGTTGTGTTCCACTTGAGTGGGACGACATTTAATTTAAGAATTATGTCTCACTTGAGTGAGACATTAGCCCAACATATTTTTTATTTAACTGGGATATAAGCCCCACACTTTTCGAAATATAAAATAATAATGTAGAATAACTTTGAATACAACCAACCTCGCATGATAAGCGCGGGTGATTTGGAAAATTATCTCGCAAATAGGGCGGTCATCACAATACAAAGATAAGAAACGAATAAATCCCACCTGTTTTAATTGGTTGAAGGCAAAGCGGAAAAAAATTTGCTTACATGAGAATCTATTTAATTTTCGGAACCCAAACGCGAAGCGGAAAAAAATTTATCCCACGGGAGAATCAATTTTATTATTATTATGATTATGTCATTGTTAACCCTTTTTTGAGGTTTGAATCTGAAGGAGATTAATCCGATGTTCATAAGGAGGAAGATTATAAGGATCAGACCATGGCAGTCCCTTTAAGGCGAAACGAATGAAATTACGTTGTTCTGATTCCAGTCTTACATTATGGGTCTCGTAAAAAGGAGTCCAAACTTGCGATGCGTACTCAAGGTGGGGGCGTACTAAACAATTGTAGAGGGAAAGAGTCACATAAGGATCTTGAAATTCTTTTGACCAACGCTTCACAAAACCTAGCATAGAGAAGGCCTTATTCACGATTCATTTCGATTATTCATTTTTATTTTTACTCGGGGTGTTTCATGTGCGCTCTGCTCGTTCAACTGCTGATAAAACTATTTGGCTTTGAAAAAGTAGCAAGTTCGCAATTAGCCGTAAAGCGCTGGTCATCATAAGTTATACCATTACAATTATACCTAATTCACATTAAAATAAAAAAATGATCAATTACCATCATTTCGTTATTATTTTTGTCATCTATAAACAAACTTGTTTTGCGAACCGTTGATAACATCCATGTAGGTATATAAAGCTGATATGTTTTAATTTAGGTATATGAAGATTTTATTGTAGGTATACATTAAATAAACATTGCGATATCGTAAAATCTCCAACAAACATTTCCACTCACATCAGTAGCATATCTAATTTTATGAATGAATTCAAGTTAAAACTCTAAACGTAAGTATAAAATTTCGGCTCACTCTCTGTCAGCCTTACAAGTTACAACCCCCATGCAATGTTGTTGAGTTTTCTCCAAATAAAGAGATACTGAACTGATTCAAAAACTAAAAGAGAATACAACCCCGAAAATTAAATCAATACTACATACCTATACATTATGTGCGTTCTCTTATACGTGAGAACAATTGAGTAGCAAAAGCAATACAGCATAGGTACATATTTACCATCAACAGCTTGCAGTTGTGCACTTGATTACAAATATTGCGGCAGCGGCAGAGCCAACGAACTAAGTTGTGGTAGGGCCATGAATACGCAGTATTAAAATGCATGTTAGTAAGAGGCACTTTGTGACGGAGAAAAACAAAGAGAAAGGAGATTAAAATAGAGAAGAAAACTCTTGTTTTTTGCTCCAACTTTCAACTTCCCTCATAAAATGAGAGATTTTATTAAGTGCTTAGTTTTACTCACCAACAATTCACCAACCATTTTCTCTGATTACATGGGTATCTTGTCTTTGGCTTTCATATTTACACACACTACATAGGATACAAGAATAAATGATTTCCTAGTTTTCTACCCAATTTTACCGAAACGCGACCTAGAATCTCATTTCTGATTGGGGCTCTTTGAACAATTTTCCAGTTCACATTCGGTTACCGTACTGCATAGAAGTACGCTCGTGGGAAAGTGTTGCTATAACGAGTGTACGTTCTCAAGGAATATTAATTTTTATCAAACGGATTAACTGATTTAGTGTGAAACAAACCAAAAAAAAAATAGAAACGTAACAAAATTGTCATTTAAGAATTTATTTGTGTTTTTAAAAAGGCCGGTGATTGCTTCGCGAAGACCAAAATCTTAACCCTTTTAGCTACGGGTTATTTTATTTATAAGATAATTGCGTTTGAAGAAAAAAATTTCAGAAGTGCCAATGTATCTATAATATCATGCGACAGTGTTAAGAGTGAGTTCCATTCAAAATCAAAGAAAAAAATTAGTAAAGGCACCAAAGAGGTTGAAAAACAAAACCTACCCAGCGATTAAAGAAAACAAAATTTATTTAATTTGAAGTGGAAGATGTGATTTTGTTTTATTTTAATTTATTTTAATTTTTAAAACTAAACAAACGGGAAAATTAAAGCAAGCAATGTAAAAAGTGAACACTGCTACTAATGTTTACATACCCATCTACATATACGTTACTATTTAACTTTTTTTTTAAACGAATAATTTTATTAGAGAGAGGTTTATAATTATAAATTAATCAAATAAAGATAACTGCAATTTGGGTTAAAACATAGAATGTGCTTTTTTGCAAAGCTATGTATCCGCAGAAAAAAACAAGATAAAGGAAAAAAAAATATAATACCTACCTACCTATATCATAAAATTGTTCGTGTTGTTTTTGTAATACATGCCAACTCCAACTGCGGGTACGGATGAATAGGAGTGTAAAAAAACGCAGCTATAGATAAAATCGGTTGCCTAAGGTGTTTTCATAAGTTTGAATTAATTTTCCATAAATCTGATCTTGATATCAAAAAGACATTGAATTGCATTGAATGCATCGAAAACAAGAAAATACTTTACTTTATTTAAAAAATATATAACTCATCTTCTGTGAAAGATTAGCATTACTTCTTAAAATATATATTCGTTTTTAATATCTGCAGTTACATTATCAAAAAACAAAACAAAAATTTAAAAAGAAATGTTTATTATGTTGAAGAAAACAAGAAAATAACACACTTTGTGAACATTTAATCCTCATCTGCGGCTGGTTGTTGTTTTCATTCACGGATCTCAATTGCAATAATCGATTGTATTATTTCGATAGTTCTTGCCTAATTTGTAACTAGTTAATTTGTATTTTTGATCGTGCCAAATTTGTCTAAAATTTGTCATGAATATTTTCACAAGTGAATTGAATAGTAAATGTATGTAGGTATCTATATAGTACCTACCCCACCTTCCGAAATGCTCATATCATAAGTCATAAGCATAACAAATTCTTTTCAAGTAAACTTAGCATGGCAGAACAATCTTTGACTTATGTTGATATTTTAAGTTGTTTCGTATAGAAATAAAAACAAACTCAAGACAAAGTCAAAGGTAAATAAAATACTTCCAAGTTCAATTTAATACAAAAAATCTTCCAATAATTGAAAATCGATTTTGCGTTCTTTGAGTTACTAGTGCTTAACCATAAAGCAAATTTTCTGTAGGATATAACAATAGCCAAAATCAGTTTTAACATCAAGATTGATACAAATTTTAATATTTTATATTTAATATTTTTTAGTCAGATCTATTGAACTTAACTTTACTAAAACTCTCTTGTATCAGTTGTTGGAAAGTATTCTTTTGTTTTTTTTTGTTTTCTTATGATATGACTTGCAAAAGTGGTAACACTATAGCTATAGCTACGCAGTCAAGACTCAACGGACAAAATTCACACTGGCTATTCTCTTTCAAGAAAGAATAGGTAGGTACTTGTTTTAAATTTTCTTCAACAAACGCCTTCAAATTAAAAATAAATTCGATTTTACGAAATCATTGAAAAATCTACCTAGTGATTGTGCTCGAAGATTTTAGTGTATTTTCAATTTCAGTACGAATACAAATTATTTTATAAAAATTGTTAATGGAAACAAAGAAGCAGCTGTAAATTCGACAGTGTCCGTAGTTACATTCAACCCCATCTTAAAACATTTTATTCGTGCCCTGGAGATTAATTTAAAAGTGAATTTTGCTAAAAAAAATTTGAATTGAAAAGAAAAATATGTGAAAAATAAAAAATTAATGTCTACCTATAATAAATAAAAAAAACAGTGCACATCAGTTAACCGATTTTAAATTGTTTTGCTGTGCATTCAAGTGAGAATTTTGCGTGCATCTCACTTCACAGTTTTTTAGTTTTTTGTTTTACCCTGGTAATATAATCTGAATAAAAATTAAAGAAAAAAAAACATGTAAAAACATGTATAGTTAAAAATTTTAAAATATTTGTCAAAGAAAATTGTTAAGAAGAGAATATGGAGTGCTAAAAAAAAAAATTAATAGTAGAAGATAATATACAACTCACGCAATCTATCTAAAGGAATTACTATCTTATACCTTTGAACATAATAAACTATTGCTGTTTGTTTTTTGTATGCCAACGTACTTAAAACATTGTTGTTTCGGATCTTTCATCATAAGCTTCATGGTCTGATGCTTATAACTAGGTTTGTATTGAATAAACTATATGGTTTATACTTTTCATTTTTGTTTTGTATTTATTTTGTTTCATATACCTATGCTCATTTCTTTGTTTCGTGCGAAGCGGTATATTGTTATTTAAAATAAGGGTGTTTCGGTTCAGCGATTTAAAGTATCTAAAGGTACCTCCACTTTCAGTTTGCCACAGGAAAAAGGAATTATCTTGTTGATTTAAAGTTTAATTGTAGTTCATTCAACTGTAGACTAGTATAACTGGAGTTTATATAAAGTCAAGAAACAATGGGAGATATTCATAGTTCTTTCATAAGCTGTAACTTTGTTTGTATCTTTGTTCTAAGATAAATTGGGGCTTATCTTCTTCATAGACAATTTGGACCTACTAACCTGTGTAATAGTTTAAGTCTCCAGTCTAATGTTGTTATCAATTGGTAATCCGGAAGAGCTCTCCGAAGGCCAAAAAAAAAATAAATACAGTTCTTTTCAGTTTAAAGTTTGATGTCCCTGTATACTAGGGTGGAGCGACATTGTATGGAGAATACGTCGTATGAATTTCGAATACCTTCCTCCTTTTTTCCGATAGGTAAAACAATTTCACATAAAAAATGTATTCGAATAAGGTCTTTAGCCTGTTGAAATTGTACTTGTTTAGAGAATCTACTTTATTGTTTATTTATATTGTTCAAGCAACTTAATATTTACATATATGTTTGTAAATTAAAATGTTCATTATTTATTCTTTCTACAATCTTCAAACAAATAAGTCCTTTTATTTAGAAGCCCTCTACCTTAGCTAAAAGTTTTGCCTTTTTGGACTTGTGTTTTTTGTTTGTTTCGTTAGTTTTTGATTTCTTCAAATGTTTGATATAACTTTGTATTAATTCATTTACAAAGTAAGACACAGGAGAATCTATTTACTTCATTTAGACAAAAATAAAAAAAAAACTTACTAATAAAAAATCACAAAATTCATAAAAAAATAACAAAAATTTAGCTTTTATTTTTTATTTTTAATGTTAAAATCTTTTTTGACGTGATAATGTCTTATAAATCGATGAACCATGGCAGCATCTACGAAAAAGTGACGTAATTTTTTCCGTTACACGTGAAATTTTTAGCATTGCGGCATAAATTTCAATTAAAAATTAAAAATAAACTATACTAAAAATCATCAAGAGCTAATTTGAAAGACAATGCCCTAAAGGTGAATATTAATAAAGAATTTTGAAAAAAATTCAATCATTAAATAGGGTAAATAGGGGTAAAACGAAATTGCAATAAAGTGGTTACTTTCTAAACGCGTTTTGTAAAAAGTTTAATTTTTATTATCGATAGGTATATGCATTTATTGTAAGGCTAACAAAGGTATTGAAAAAATTCTAGAAAATTTCAAAACCATGTTATAAATGGTTATTTAAAACTTAAAAATGTGGTAGACCTTTGACAAAGTAGTGATTATAGGTAGGGGAATTTTTTGTTTTTGACAATTTGGAAAATGCAATTCAAAAGATAATAAAAAAATAGGGTTCCAATAAGGATTTTTTTAAGTCTCTGCGTTTCGAAATATGAGTTTTTGAAAAAAAAAAAAATACTTTTTTATGGGTATTTTTGGGTAGTTTTTTTTTTGCAATTTTTCGAAGCGTTCAAACATATAAAATATATATAGATTATGGCCATGCGCATGCATATGTAAAAAAATTGCTATTCTTAAACATTATTTTGACTGAATAACGGGAAAAACAAATGTTTTGGTCCCAAGTTTTTTGACGGTTTTTATTTTTATCTGTTTTTCTTCAACAGATAAATTAATGTAATTTATACTGTAGATTGATAATAAAAAGGAATATATTTGTACAAAATTTCAATCAATTTCGTATTTTTTTCAACACGTTCTGTTTTTTTTATCTAGAGCACAAAATGATTTTACTCTATTGAGCATGCTGATAATATCTCAGTTTGAAATTTTGACATGGTTGGCTTTAAAAAATTCTAACTTTTTTGTAGACATCGTAGAAATATGATTCAAGTGTCATGTCAGGGTGAAATAATAAGCTTTCAGATAATGTACCATTCTTTATAGGTTGTCATATAAAAAAAATTAATTTAATGGTATTAGAAGATGAAAAAATATAATCTTTATTGCTCTTTTGATGTAAATTGATTGGGTTCACAAAATTCCAGTTCTTTTTGTAGATGTCGTGCAGACATGGTTGATGTTAATATTTTGAGTTGAAACAACAGGCTTTCAGATGGTATACAATTTAAACAGGTCAACAAAAAAAAATTTATTTTGCTTATTTGCCCTTTTTGGATTCAAAGCAAACTGGTCAACAAAATTGAATTTTTTTGCCACAAGAACCAAAGTATACTTTTCTAGAGGTTTCTGATGTGCTGAACTCTTATCCTAAAGAAAAGTATATTTTGGTTCTTGTGGCAAAAACCTTGTTGACCAGTGTAATCACCCCTCCTAAGATTTGCTTTTGTAGTGTTGGGAGTGAAAAATACAATTTTCATACCCAGTGAGCCTTTCTCGGGTTTTATGAGCCATAGTGCAAGAACCGTGCATTGTACAAAAAAACTGTTAAGGTAAAGTATAAAATGTAGAAAATTTAAAGCTCTAATTTTTTTTAAGCACTTTCTTCGACTTAAATTATGAGAAAAAAGTTATAATGTATTCATAAAAATCCATTTGTTAAGAAAATGCACTGTAACTTTTGAACGATAAAGTTTAGCGGAATTAGTGTTCGGAGAATCTTGAAGAAAAATTAATTTTCTACAAGATTTGCTTACTAATTTTTGTTGTATGATAAAAAATACGTGAGTTATGTGGTATTCAAAAACACCCTAATACCACAGATAATAAATTATACAGATGTCTTATTCATATGGAGAGAAATGATATATGAAACTGAAATTGATAAAAAAAGCTTTTCCCAAAGCTTTAACATATTCAGTAAATACACACAAAATCATCTCGCTCATCTTCTATCTTGAAGAACACCTCTTCTTTCCTATGAAAGAAATAAAATGCATGACTGGGTCGCCACGAACTTGCTCTTAGAGTTAAAGTTGCTTAAATTTTTAAGACATTTTATATTGAAATTTGGAAAAAAAAATAAAATTCGTTTTTTTTTTAAATAAAATAAAATTTGAGTTCAAATTGCCCTCCAAAACAAGTATGCAGTTTTGATGATATATTAAGAAGTATTTTTAGACAAAAAATTTTCAAAATCGTTAGAGCCGTTTTTTAAAAAACTATTTTTTTTTTAAATAATTTCTTGGAAAAAAAGTTTTAAAATAAAATTGGTATGCCATTTTGTAAAAATCACTAATCAACATCTAAAAACAAAATTTCAAAAAAATTCAATGTCCCGTCTTCGAAAATTTGATTTTTCAAAAAAAAATTTTCAAAATTTTTTCAAAAATCCAGACTGACAGACTGACAGATTGACAGACTGACAGATTGACAGACTGACAGACTGACAGACTGACAGACTGACAGACTGACAGACTGACAGACTGACAGACTGACAGACTGACAGACTGACAGACTGACAGACTGACAGACTGACAGACTGACAGACTGACAGACTGACAGACTGACAGACTGACAGACTGACAGACTGACAGACTGACAGACTGACAGACTGACAGACTGACAGACTGACAGACTGACAGACTGACAGACTGACAGACTGACAGACTGACAGACTGACAGACTGACAGACTGACAGACTGACAGACTGACAGACTGACAGACTGACAGACTGACAGACTGACAGACTGACAGACTGACAGACTGACAGACTGACAGACTGACAGACTGACAGACTGACAGACTGACAGACTGACAGACTGACAGACTGACAGACTGACAGACTGACAGACTGACAGACTGACAGACTGACAGACTGACAGACTGACAGACTGACAGACTGACAGACTGACAGACTGACAGACTGACAGACTGACAGACTGACAGACTGACAGACTGACAGACTGACAGACTGACAGACTGACAGACTGACAGACTGACAGACTGACAGACTGACAGACTGACAGACTGACAGACTGACAGACTGACAGACTGACAGACTGACAGACTGAAAGACTGACAGACTGACAGACTGACAGACTGACAGACTGACAGACTGACAGACTGACAGACTGACAGACTGACAGACTGACAGACTGACAGACTGACAGACTGACAGACTGACAGACTGACAGACTGACAGACTGACAGACTGACAGACTGACAGACTGACAGACTGACAGACTGACAGACTGACAGACTGACAGACTGACAGACTGACAGACTGACAGACTGACAGACAGACGGACTTCCGGGACCCACTTTTTTGGCACTCTCTACCATCGTAATGTCATGGAAAAATGTCATCTCAATTTTTTTTTTGTACGAATGCACAACTTGATATATAGTACCTATATCGCAAGTAAAAACAAAGAAAGTTTTTTTTTTTTTTTATTTTCTTTTTCTCTCCAATACCTACACCACACACACTCACACAACACGCACATGATCATTCTTCACAAATGAAAAAAAAAATGGGTTTGTTATAGTTTATTTTTGTGTTCTGGTTGGTGGTGTTGCGCTGAGTGCAGGTGTAGGAGAGTTGGTCGTTTTACGACGCATCCACATCACGGTTGCCACAATGGTCATTTATTACCAAAATTGGTCATTTTTCATTCACTTGGTCCCTTAGTCACTTTTTTCCATTTGGTCAT
Source organism: Episyrphus balteatus (assembly GCF_945859705.1). Taxonomy (NCBI): domain Eukaryota; kingdom Metazoa; phylum Arthropoda; class Insecta; order Diptera; family Syrphidae; genus Episyrphus; species Episyrphus balteatus. The sequence continues at coordinate 104,793,184 of NC_079136.1, forward strand.
TTTTTATGAAGAAATGAACTGAGTATCTGCCCGCCATATCCTTATTTTCTAGTGAAAATTTTTCCGTCCGAAATATTTACTAGTTTCTTGTGTGCCAGCAAAATTTAAGTGAGAAACGAGCTCTTGACTATCTTGCGTACCTACATATACCGTGAAAAATTCAAAATACGGGGAATTTTCCAAACGTGAACAATTTTTCGCCCAGAATAAGGCAAAAGTGAAATTTAATTTTTCTGGGTGGAATCTTGTTCACGTGAAAACCACGATATGGCTATATAACAATGCACTTCCAATTTTGTTGCCCTCATGTTAAAGGATGCCATGTGTTGGATACAAAAATAAATATATCAAAAAAATTACTTCTCCGTCCTGAAAACAGAGAATTTTGTTTGAATCTATTGAAGATGTTTTTATGGGAAAAAAAAAAGCTGAGAAACTTCTAATAGTGAGGCATTAAAGGAGCATTAAAAAGGAGCGCCATTGTGCACTTTGTGATAAATGAATGAAATTTTATATCATTGGTAGAACTCAATATAAGAGTTAGGTATTTTGAGATATTGGGCCACCTTGTATTCCATCCAGGAGGGTAGATACAAGAGCTTTTCTGTGTTGCACCCGCATTGTCCAGGTCCAGGCATATTGCTATTGGTTTTATTCGATCGAGCGATAAAAATTACTTCGAAATCATGTATTATATTAATAAAAAGGTTTCATTAGCTATACTATGATATGCAGCAATGCGGGTGCAACACAGAAAAGCTCTTGTATTTACCCTCCTGGATGGAATACAAGGTGGCCCAATATCTCAAAATAACTCTTATATTTTTTTTTTTTTTCTTGTCCGTGGGTAGGTGTTGAAATCTTCAAAAGATTCTATGAGGCCCGGAAAACGCGTGCTCATAGATATGTGGGACTCTTAACCACTAAAACGATCTCCTCCTCCCGATTGCAACTAAGTTCAGATGGAACTTATCTAGCAATTTATCTTTCTCGAAGTTAAGTTACGTGTTGTAGGTAACTTTCCGATGAAAGTTCCTACTGATGATATTTTAAAATAAATAAATAACATTTGTTTTAAATTAAATCATTTAAGTAATGGTTTAAATTTTGTTATCAAAAAAATACTTTAAAGGAAGTTAAACAAATAAAATCTCTAAAACATTTAAATTTATATTAATCAATGCCGATATTTTGAAATAAAGGAATTAAATTGAAAAATTTCACTGTACCAAATCGGAAGGTTTAGTCCTTCGCAAACGTCGTACTAAGTTTGTCTCGTCGAGTATTTCTAGTATTGTTCTATTAGTATGTTCGACTAACCGTTTTCGATGTTTTTGGGCAAACGTTTTTATTTCTTCGCGAACCGTGGGGATTCCAAGATCCCTGTGAAGATCTTCGTTTCTTATATACCACGGCGCATTTACAAATGATCTTAATAATTTATTTTCAAAGGTTTGTAATCTATTTAAACTTGTATCGCGGGTACAACCCCAAAGTTGAATACCATATATCCAGACAGGCTTAAGTACTTGCTTGCAAACTAATAATTTGTTTTCAATACTAAGTCTAGAATGTTGTCCGAGCAACCAGTACATTTCTCTTAACTTAATATTTAACTGATCACATTTATTTTTAACATGCGGTTTCCATTTTAATTTCGCGTCGAGAGTCATCCCGAGATATTTTGCCTCGTTTGCAAATGGGACTTGAGTAGTATTAATAAAAACAGGTAGTCTATTTATTTTCTTATATGTAAAGTCCACGTGGACTGACTTAAATTCGTTAAGCGCTATTCGCCATGTTTGTGTCCATTCATTGACATTGTTAAGAGCATTTTGCAATTTACTTGTCGATTCGTTAATTGTTTTGCCTACTGCAAGTAATGCGGTGTCGTCAGCAAAAGTAGCTACAATTGTGTTTTCTGTTTGAGGTATATCGCGTGTGAATAGAAGGTACAGAATGGGACCTAAAACACTACCTTGTGGTACCCCAGCCACTATTTCCCTAAAGTCTGAGTAATCATTTCCGTGCCTAACGCGAAAAATTCTGTTCTCTAGATATTTTCTAAGAATGATAAAGAGTCCTTCAGGTAGGACTTGTCTTAACTTGCATTTGAGACCCTCGTGCCATACGTTATCAAAAGCTTGAGACACATCTAAAAAGACCGCTGAACAAATTTTCTTTTCTTCAAGAGCTTTCTCAATGACATCGGTGATTCTATGTACTTGATCAATCGTCGAGTGCTTGCTTCTAAAACCGAACTGGTGTTCAGGTATAAGACCTTTTTCTTCTATTATTGGCTGGAGGCGCTGCAAAAATATTCTCTCAAAAACCTTTGATACTACAGGAAGCAGTGAAATGGGTCTGTATGATTTCTTTTCGTGTGATGGTTTGCCAGGTTTTGAGACCATTGTTACTTCTGCGACTTTCCATTGGTTTGGAATAAATTCTAACCTAAGAGTGGCATTCATTATGTATAGGAGGTTTATTAAACCTTTCCGTGGGAGCATTTTAAGAATTTCCTCTGTAATTAAGTCGTATCCTGGAGCTTTTTTTGACTTTAGCTTCTTAATTTCTTTGTTTAATTCCGCAAACGTAACATTTCTTGTGATGAAGCTTTCACTTGACGTTATATTCATATTTATACTATCATTCAATGTTTGCCCATTGAATGGTTTGAATGTTTCCTCTAGGTAATCAGCGAAAACGTTTGCTTTCTCTTTGTCGCTTCTTGCCCATTCATTTTGGTCTTTCATAATCGGAGGTGCTGGAATCTTAGGTTTTTTCGTGGCTTTTATAGCTTTCCATAGAGAGTAGTTAGATTCTTTACCTACCGTCAAATTTTCAAGGTAATTTTTAGCTAGTACCAATGATATAAATTTCATGCTACCAATGATATAAATTTCATGCTTTTATCACAAAGTGCACGATTCATTTTTACTCACAATCTTGGTCACAATTTTTATTTTGAAGTGGCAAGGCTAGCTGGGTTAAGCGTGCATTTAATTCCGCTCCTTTTTTTTTATTAATTCATCTTTTCTTCAAATTTCAAGTGCCGCGGCAGATACATTTTCTTTTTTAAAGTTGTCATTAGAAAGCTAATGAAATTAATGAAAAAAAAATCAGGCGTTTTATACTAATTTTTTTCTGAGGCGTTGCGTTTTGAAATATGAATCACAACAAAAACATTACCTACTGTTAAAAAAAGAGCCAAGTTCTTCTATGTTGAAATTATGCTGGCACAAAAAGTACTGAGATGTAAAAGTGTACCAAGTTCTAAAGTTTGGGTATCAATCGTATCAATAAAATTTTGATTTCATCATTATGATCAATTTTGCTATGAATAGTTTCAAGACAGTCATAGAGCTTCTCATATAGTTCACAGTTTGAAGAGGGTGGAATATAGCAAGCAACGATATATAAATCACCAGATGAAATAGTAATTTTCACGCACATTATTTCCAATGTTGATTCCAAAAAATCGTCGACAAGATTGCAAAAGAGGCAGTTACGTACTGCTATCAATAAACCACCGCCAACAGTTGTAGTGTAGGTGTCATTATGGCGATCGCGGCGGTAAATTTGAAAGTTGGAATCAAACATCTCTGTATCCACAAAAGAAGAATTTAGCCATGTTTCCGTGAGGATAAGTACATCATGAGGCACGTTATTTATGTTCTTATAAACCTTGTTGGTTTTTGTCCTTAGGCCGTTTACATTTTGATAATAGATCAATAGTTGGTGTAGCTGCTTTGATTCAGGAAGGGCATTGTCATATGTTGTGGAAAAGGGTGAGAATGTTTTATTTGTTTCCTATTTTGAAACTCATGAACAATGATTCCGTTTGGCCAAAAAGATTTTGAGTTGAGAAGATGGAACATAGAATATGGTACTTTAATCTTGATAGATAGATGGATAGATAGATAGATAGATAGATAGATAGATAGATAGATAGATAGATAGATAGATAGATAGATAGATAGATAGATAGATAGATAGATAGATAGATAGATAGATAGATAGATAGATAGATAGATAGATAGATAGATAGATAGATAGATAGATAGATAGATAGATAGATAGATAGATAGATAGATAGATAGATAGATAGATAGATAGATAGATAGATAGATAGATAGATAGATAGATAGATAGATAGATAGATAGATAGATAGATAGATAGATAGATAGATAGATAGATAGATAGATAGATAGATAGATAGATAGATAGATAGATAGATAGATAGATAGATAGATAGATAGATAGATAGATAGATAGATAGATAGATAGATAGATAGATAGATAGATAGATAGATCGATAGATAGATAGATAGATAGATAGATAGATAGATAGATAGATAGATAGATAGATAGATAGATAGATAGATAGATAGATAGATAGATAGATAGATAGATAGATAGATAGATAGATAGATAGATAGATAGATAGATAGATAGATAGATAGATAGATAGATAGATAGATAGATAGATAGATAGATAGATAGATAGATAGATAGATAGATAGATAGATAGATAGATAGATAGATAGATAGATAGATAGATAGATAGATAGATAGATAGATAGATAGATAGATAGATAGATAGATAGATAGATAGATAGATAGATAGATAGATAGATAGATAGATAGATAGATAGATAGATAGATAGATAGATAGATAGATAGATAGATAGATAGATAGATAGATAGATAGATAGATAGATAGATAGATAGATAGATAGATAGATAGATAGATAGATAGATAGATAGATAGATAGATAGATAGATAGATAGATAGATAGATAGATAGATAGATAGATAGATAGATAGATAGATAGATAGATAGATAGATAGATAGATAGATAGATAGATAGATAGATAGATAGATAGATAGATAGATAGATAGATAGATAGATAGATAGATAGATAGATAGATAGATAGATAGATAGATAGATAGATAGATAGATAGATAGATAGATAGATAGATAGATAGATAGATAGATAGATAGATAGATAGATAGATAGATAGATAGATAGATAGATAGATAGATAGATAGATAGATAGATAGATAGATAGATAGATAGATAGATAGATAGATAGATAGATAGATAGATAGATAGATAGATAGATAGATAGATAGATAGATAGATAGATAGATAGATAGATAGATAGATAGATAGATAGATAGATAGATAGATAGATAGATAGATAGATAGATAGATAGATAGATAGATAGATAGATAGATAGATAGATAGATAGATAGATAGATAGATAGATAGATAGATAGATAGATAGATAGATAGATAGATAGATAGATAGATAGATAGATAGATAGATAGATAGATAGATAGATAGATAGATAGATAGATAGATAGATAGATAGATAGATAGATAGATAGATAGATAGATAGATAGATAGATAGATAGATAGATAGATAGATAGATAGATAGATAGATAGATAGATAGATAGATAGATAGATAGATAGATAGATAGATAGATAGATAGATAGATAGATAGATAGATAGATAGATAGATAGATAGATAGATAGATAGATAGATAGATAGATAGATAGATAGATAGATAGATAGATAGATAGATAGATAGATAGATAGATAGATAGATAGATAGATAGATAATTTTATTTTTCATTAAAAAAATGTAGCATTACTTGTGCACCACATTGTATACACATCTGGTGTGTGTATACTAGAGTGACCGCAAGAAATCGATTTTCGAAATTTGGTCGGGGGAACCCCATAAGAAATGTAACACGACAGTTAAAAAAAGTTTAATTTTAAATCGAGTTTGCACTTCAGCTCTTTTTGTGGTAAGTACTGAAAATTTAAATTGATGACAATATTTTTCTTTTTTAGTAAAACTAAACAAATTAAGCATCTGAATTATGTGTAACAACACTACCTTTAATTAAATACAGGGTGTCCCAAAAGTAATGGATCAAACGAAATATGCTGATAGGCCAACCTTAAGGCTTCTAGAATTTGGTAACTTATTCATCCCAAATCCTTACGGTTTTCGATTTAATGCAGTTCTTGTGAAATTTCGAAAAATCCCTACTTGGCAACAGTATTTTGCTTCCTATGCACATAATTGATTTTTGTTTTTAAAAATTCTTTCACTAGAACATTGCCAAATATTTAGGAATAATTAATTGATCAAAATATTTTTTATTGCATACACCATTTCACTGGAAATTAATTAACAGTTCCAAGTTTTATAATAACTCAATTTCTTTCTTTTATTTCAGAGCAACACCGCGAAAAAAAATTGTATGGTGTGGCAGTGGTTTATTATTTTAAAAACTTGCCCTGTTCTTGTAGTTTTCAAAAAGGTATAAAAGTTTCCAAAGTTGCAGATAGATCGAAAAATATTACAATTTGAATTAAACAAAACAGGATTTTTCATAGCAAAAATACAAACAAAAATAGAGGCTATTGTTCAAAGAGAAATAAACAAACAACAGTTAGAGAAAATGTGTTTATTTTTGCTTGTTTTTTGTTCTGAAAAACCCTGTTTTGTTGAATTCAAATAGTAATATTTTGCGATCTAACTGCAACTTTGGAAACTTTTATACATTTATGAAAACTACAAAAACAGGGCAAGTTTTTAAATTAATAAACCATTGCCACACCATACAAATTTTTGTCGCGGTATTGCTCTGAAATAAAAGAAAGAAATTGAGTTATTTTAAAACTTGGAACTGTTAATTAATTTTCAGCGAAATGGCGTATGAAATAAAAAATATTTTGATCAATTAATTGTTCTTTAATATTTGGCAATGTTCTAGTGAAAGAATTTTTAAAAACAAAAATCAATTATGGGCGTAGGAAGCAAAATACTGTTGCCAAGTAGGGGTTTTTCGAAATTTCACAAGAACTGCATTAAATCGAAAACCGTAAGGATTTGGGATGAACAAGTTACCAAACTCTGAGAGCCCTTAAGTTGGCCTATGAGCATATTTCGTTTGATCCATTACTTTTGGGACACCCTGTATATAAAAAGTGAAAATAACCCGATCTGTTTGGGAGCTAGAGCTAATTTTCTTCGAAAAACAGTGAAAAAACAGAGATTTTTGATACTTTGAGCGAGTGTCGGCACCATTTAGAGTTATCCAATCGAGCTGAAATTTTGGCTATCTAAAAATCTGCAAAGGAACATTTTATGGGGTTCCCCCGAAAAAAATTCGACAAAAAATTTTTTCTATGGGAGTTGCGGTCACTCTAGTGTATACAATGAACGGTTTTGCATAAAGAGAACATTACACAGTTAACATTTATCGTATGATACCTATTTCTTATCTTTGACTTTTGCCAAGATTTGTTAATAATGTATCATTCGTATTTAGGTCGTCGATGAGAGAACATCTCTTTAATAAATATAATTACTTAAAATAAATAAGTTCTTTTTATTTAACATTATATAATAATTATATAGTGGATAATCCCACAAAAAAATTTTAACAAAATTGAAAAATATACATTTTTGTGCTCTGTCCGTTCATGAATCATGAAAGTTGATTTTTTAAGAATTCGGTCATCGAAATTTCCCACCTCCATGATTTTGACCCATAATACATTACCATTTTATTAACAATAACGGTTTGTACAGTACATTCCAAGCCTTTAATTTGTTCCTAAAAAAATTAAAAAAGTAAAAGAAATTATTAAGTTTTAACGTTATAAATATGTTTTATTAGTCACTATCACTAAAAATTTCACTATAAAATTAAATTTTAATATAAATTTTCTTTTTTAATGGATGCATCACCTGGAAAGATAGAAAAAAGTTTGTATTAGTAGTAAAATGATTAGTACAATTTGGTTTAAGAAATCGAAATAGAAGATAAAATTATCTTTTACCTTATTGTAATTGGCAGCATTAGGCTCTGGAGCTGAAAAAAACAATACAAAATTGAATAAGTTGGGGATAGATCAAAATATAAAGAATTTAGGTACCTACATCATATAGAATAACTTGAGAAATGTTGATAATATTAAGTTAAAACAATTTAAATACTTAGAGAAATAAAAAAAATGCAACACTTACTAAATTCTACGTTTGCTTTATTTTCCAAAGGCAATTTCATGTGTTCAGGATTTGTTGATAAATGTGGTTTTTATTTTGTGTTGATTTGAAGATTACGCCCGTGCGTAAAAATATCTAAACTACGATTTTCAATTTTTAAATATGTACCTACAACAAAAAAATTAAAAATATATTTAAAACATAAAAAGGAGAAATTTTTGACATTATTATTATGTTTATATACTTATCTGAGTATATGGGAAAGAGGCAACGGGAACCAACATTATTTTGCACTGCTAAAATGTCTTATGGCCATATTATTTACTAGTTTAAAAAATACATCTGGATGTAAAATTGTCAAAAGTCAAAAATAAATCCAAATCCAAAATATTTATCCCCATTTAAACTATGAAAAAAGTTAAAAAAAATATTTTTTTCTCTGTGTGATTGTGAATATTATGGATTTTGATTGATTTTGCACATTTCAATTTCTTTACATCCAGATGTATTTTTTCAACTAGTGAATAATATGGCCGTTATACTCTTCAAAATTGTCATGGTTTAAAATGCTTAACACTGTCCACTTGAATATCAGATTTCAAATAAAGGACTAAAGGACCAGAGGGAGCGTGTGAAGGTCGAAAATATAGTTAAAAAATTGTTTGTGGAATATTATCATAGACACATGTTTTTAAGGTAAGGAGTGATTCCAATCGAAAACGACATTAATGTACTTAGTTGAAAAAGTTTTTGAAAAAATATTGTTCAAATAAAACCAACTGTACCTAATCTTTAAATGTGTTTAAACAAAAAAGTCAGAGATAAAGGTAGTCTTGTCAATTGAGCCTAAATGACATGAATAATACATTTTTTTTAAGTTAACCTTTTTAAGTTAATACAGTGCACATTTTTAATAAATGCATTAACAAGTATATGAGAGGTAAGACATAATCTGCTATTGCTATTATCATAGACACATTTTTTAAGGTATTTTTGATGCTGAATCTAATGACATTAAAAAATAATACGATTGCTGTAAAGGGGGGTTCACATTGACCAACTTACCGGACAGACCGGTTGTCATTTGGCCTGATGGCCGAATTATATTTTTCGTTCACACTCTTCAGACAATTTTCGTCAAAACCCATTTTTCAGCTTATTTTTAATATATCTTTACCCTATTCTGCTCTCAAATAAGAGAGAATGGATTATCACTGTCTGCCGGACAGACATGTCGTTTAATTGACTAACATATCGGTCCGACCACCAAAAAATCAAAATTTTTTGAAAACCATCCGGCAAACCGGACAGGCTGTCGGATGGGTGTTCACATTATCAAAACAGCATCAGATCAGACCAAATGGCGGCTGGTCTGTCCGGTAAGTTGGTCAATGTGAACCCCCCTTAAGAAAAGTTATTGGCGATTAAAAACAAGGGTGCTTATTATTTTACTTCAGGTAAATAAAATCGAAACCCATTTGAAATTCGGGATGAAGGTTTTAGATAAAGCAGGGATAAAGGATTCATAAAGTTCTTACCTAATTGGTGAAAGGGTGTTTTTTTGATGGGTTGAATTGTGTATGAGAAAGGTGTCATAACAGCTGACATACATTTTGTTAATTTTTTTAAAACATGGAGGAAAAGTTATGTCTATTATAATTCTTAGTTCTTATACAGAGTCTACAAAATAATCTTGAGTGAAAGAGAGTTTTTTTTAAGAAATGATGACATTCGGAATTAGTACCAGAAAAACTGGGACAAAATTGTTACACCAGCGAAAATTGGTGTTTCATTTATAACAGAAACCAAGAATCTAAGTAGTCTGTAAAAATATTTTAGTTGAAATTGTGTTTTTTTGGGAAATAGGAAAATCCGCAATAAGTCCGATAAAATAAATGGTATAAAAGGTACTCTTACGAAATTTATTAAAAAATGTTGTCTTTCCCATGGAAATTATGAGTACAATAAGTCTGCCTATACCTACATTTTTTTTCGTGGGAAGGGGTGTTTGTTTTAGGTGTAGAGAAAATGTGGGTATATTGGAAAAAGTAAGTAATAATAGTGGTAAGTGGTACCCTATTAAAATTCATTAATTATGTTACTTTTGAGATTAGAAACAAGAATCTAAAATGTCTATAAGAATATCATGTTTAAAATTGTGTTTTTTAGTGAAAACAAAAATGATGGGCCACCCTAGTAAAATTTGGGATAGAAAGCAAGTTGAAAGGGTTTTTTTGAAGTGAAAACTTCTTTAGTATCGTAGTGATTTGAAACAAGATGAAACGAAAACGCGACACGACTTCAACTTGTTATAACTTTTTTGTTTTAATAGATAGATGAATGAGATTTGTACTGTAGATAGGTAATTAAATAAATTATAATTGTACAAAATTTCAATTAATTTCATATTCAAAATTCGGAGATAACGGTAAAAAGATGTTCTTTTCCAACACACGTTATATCTTTTGATCTAGTGTACATACAAATTTGATTTAACTTTAAAACGCATGCTGATAACATAACCTTTTATTTGATATATCAAACATAACGTTACGTGCTCTACAAGTTACACAATCTTAAATTGAAAAAAATTTAAAAATACCTCAAAACACCTGTGGAGATCTTTTGGCGATGACCAGCTACCAGTGTAGGAAGTACCGTAATCTCAGTCTGGAAATTCGACATGGTTGACTTTAAAAAATTCTAACTTCTCTTGTAGACATCTTTGAAATAAGATTTATGCATTATTATACAAGGTGAAACAATAAGCTTTCACATGGTATAACATTTTTTATAGGTTGTCAAACAAAAAAATATATTTAATAGCATGAGAACATAAAAATAAATGTTGTTTTGCTTTTTTTTATGAAATTTCATCGAGTTTAAAAAATTCTAGCACTTTTTGTAGATGTCTCATAGGTCTGATCGATATATATATTTTGAGCTTAGACAATAAGCTTTCAGATGGTATTAAATTTTTTATAGGTTGTTAGGGAAAAAATGCATTTAATAGCGTTAGAAGATAAAAATACGTGTTTTTTCGCTTTTTTTATGGAAATTGATCGAGTTCAAAAAATTCTAGCTCTTTTTGTAGATGTCTCATAGACCTGATCGATATATATATTTTGAGCTAAGACAAAAAGCTTTCAGATGATATAAAATTTATATAGGTTGTCATATAAAAAACATGGAATTGAAGGTGATAGAATAGAAATAGGTAGATTTTTTCTATTTTTTTTTTCAAGAAAAATGATTTTTTAAGGTTTCACTTCTACCGCGTGTGAATTGCACACATGAATTTTTTTTTTTCGAAGAGACAGTAAAATCTGTAATTGGTGCAAAAAGCTTATGATTCATTAATTTTTGGTTTTGATGACAAATTGAACGTTTATACTTTAGTGTTTCTAGTCTGTAGATTTATCTTCGGATCAGAATCAGGGTTATGATATTTACCTAATTCTCTATCGAATGAGCAACAAAATTTGGGGATGGTACAAATTGATGGGTCGCCCATTTATTAACATCATAAATGAACTGCACTAAAACTTGTATCTTTTTGTGTTCCCTGTTTTAAGTAAAAATTAGAAAGCTGAGTGAGTCGAAGATGTGTATGCCTCGTTATTTTATTTATATTAACAGATTTCTTAACTACTTAATTTCCCAGAAGCCCTGGCATTCGTCGGGTGTACGCAACTGAAGGCAACCCCAAAATGAAGTGCATCAACAATGCCGTTTTTTAAATATCTAAGGATCGTACTTTAAAAAAAACGTTACCACATCATTTATTTTTTCTTTTTCAGATACGACAAAGTTAAATTCAAGATGGTTTAATTCTCGACTTTTGGCTAAAACATGCACTTGAAAACGCATATTTTAAGTACTTATTGTGGTTTAATGTGGTTCAAAAACCAGACAATTTTGTTCAAGACAAGGAAAATCTATCTGATAGCAACAGTGTTTTTTTTACGTTCCATCCGTACGTAAAAACTGTATTTTAAATGCACTTTATTTTTCAATTATCCCCTAAGGGTCTGCAAAAATGTTATATCTTATGCTTCCAAATCAAAGGTCCATCCAATATACCAATCATTTCATTTTATCACCCACGACCACATAAATCCAAAAACAGGCTTACAAGGTCATTTAAAAATGAATCAAGATCGGACTTCCCTGAAAAAAGTTTTTTTTATAGGTTTTTTGAAAAAAAATTTTTATAGGTATTTGTTATCTACTATTGATGACCTTTCAAGCCATATAGCATATAGGTCTCATTCGAATCGATGCTGGTTTTTTTTCTTTCTATATTTTTGGGCATTCTCCTTTTATATGAAGCTTAGAGCTATGCGATCGTGAAACTTTTTTTCGCAGAACGGCCTTCCATGGTCGACAGGACGAAGCGGAGTAGGCTGTTGGTACTAATTACCCCCCCAACCAAGAGTGTTCCCACCAAGGCACTCCCAACAATTGACGGTAGCCGATGAATTAATTTATAGAATCAACGGTAGCTTCACCAGTTCCAGTTAGGCCGAACTACTTGGTGAACCCCTTATATGAGCTACTCCGAGATATTCAGAGCACAGGTCTATAAGGAGCAAATCACATCTAGGCAATATAGGCAATATATAGGTGAACCTAGCGACACACAATATGATCTAAGAGCTTTCCATTAAGCGTGCATGCAATTCCTTGGGTTAGGCGACTAGAGATCACTGGCGTAGTAAAAGATGATCAAATTAGAAAACCAGGAGCATGCCAGTGTCGACAATTTGTGAAAAACGTTTCGCGAAATTTTCCGCAAAATTTCGAGCATTATGGACGTACTTGCTAACACGAACAGCACTACCCCGACAGGCAGTACCGGTGCTACACACAGTACTGATCCTGAATCGATTAGAAATAATCGGGTCAGAGCTATGTATACGAATTCCGGGGGCTAGCAAAGTAATGCACGAGGTTAGGAGGAAATTGAGAGTCGAGAGTTGGAACGTAGGAAATATGAACGGCCGAAACTGTGAATTAGAAGAGATGATGAAGAGAAGGCGAGTGGACTCTTGTGCTTCCAAGAAACCGGAGCCCGTTTCTTGGACGTTAAGACCAAAGAGTACAAGATGTTCTACTACGGGACGGAGCAAGGTAGGAACGGAATCGGTGTCATCCTTGCGAAAAGGCTTCTTGGGAGCGTTTTGGGTATTTCGAAGTCCAGTGACCGATTGATGACTCTAAAACATGTTCAGCTCAAATGGTTTTATAGGGTTGAATACCATGTTCAGTTCATTAAACAAAGCCGACACCTTATAACTTATAGCAGTGGTGGAAATGAAACACAGGTCGACTACCATCTTATATCTAGTTTTATGAAGCCGCTAGTGAAAGACTGCAAAGTGATATTAGGAGAGGCGATCACCCAGCAACACCGTCTCCTATTAACAGAATTTTTTTATGGAGATGAAGGCTATCGGTGGAATCAAGCAGTACAACCTGGAGAAAGAAAAAGGCTGCATCGCCTTATGAGAAATTATCTGTGCGAAACCACCAGCAGAATACAAAACGAAGAGTTCAGATTACAAAATATGTGGGACTTTATGCAAAGAACTTGCTTGATGAAGGCGAAGTCACTTCTAGGAACCTCTAAAGGAAACTACTAACGCGAAAAAGAAACATGGTGGTGGAGCGATGAAGTCAAAGCATTGATATCAAGAAAAAAGACCACTTTCCAAGCTAGGTCCAAACGCCCCCCTCCCCCTCATAATAGAGATGAAAAAGCACGACTCGAAGTGGACTACGAACGCTACAAGAAAGAATCAAAGAAGAAATGTACCCAGCATAAGGCATAGAGTACGGAAAGCATGTACCGCGAGCCTGAGCAAATATCTGATCCAGCAGCTGCTGATGCAAACCAGGCTCTCCAGGAACTGACAAGCCAAGCTGAACAAGGGTGCAGCTATCTTCAAAATTACAACTCAAAGAAGGAGGAATGCCCAGGAAATTCGCTCACCAAAGTTCATAAGCGATGCTCAAGGCCTACTACTTGTGAATGACGACGAAATTCTTCACAGGTGGTGAGGGCGACAGTATTGTGAAGAGCTTTTAAATGAGCAATTTCCCAGGAAAAACTCCAAGAAAGGAAAAACGATTGGTCCAGATGACCCTCGGAGTTCTGGAAGAAGATGGGAGACATCGGGTCTAAATGGCTCAGGATTCTCATCTCCAAACTCATCAGCGGTGAAATCAGTGGAGAGAAAGTTACCTTTTTCCAATCTACAAAGGAAAAGGGGACACACGAAACTGTGATAACTACCGATCGATTAAGCTGATGTCACACACCATGAAGAAAGTTGAACGGATTTTGGATGGCCGACTACGAAAAATAATACGGCTGTCTGATGACCAGTGCGGGTTTGTTTCGGGTAAATCAACCACAGAGTTTAAGAATCCGATTGGAAAAATATTCCATATATATTTCGTCAAGGGATTTGCATATTATGCTAGTTGATTTCGAAAAGGCATTCGATAAACAACCACGAGATCTGATATGGGTGTCCTTGAGAAAGCGAGGGGTTCCAGTAACCTAAATGCGGATGATCATGGACATGTACGAGGAAGTAAAAACGAAAGTAAAATGCCCCACAGGAGTCACCGAAGAGTTCCCAATCAAAGTCGGTGTGCACAGGGAAGCGTCCTGAGTCCATTGCTCTTTATCACAGTCCTTGATTTCCTGCTTGAAGGAAAAGTGACGGATCCGAAAAGAATGCGTTTTAGAAATTAATATCTGAGCAATAAAAAAGATATTACAGTACATAACGTTTATAAGAAACTGAAAAATTGCACAACATTTGTTTCTTATAACCGAGTGTTTCTTATATTCTTACAACGGATATAAGAAACAAGTTTCTTATACGGGTATAAGAAACAAGTTTCTTATACGGATATAAGAAACAAGTTTCTTATACGGATATAAGAAACAAGTTTCTTATACGGATATAAGAAACAAGTTTCTTATACGGATATAAGAAACAAGTTTCTTATACGGATATAAGAAACAAGTTTCTTATACGGGTATAAGAAACAAGTTTCTTATACGGCTATAAGAAACAAGTTTCTTATACGGCTATAAGAAACAAGTTTCTTATACAAATATACCTACCAACCACAAACTTATCCTCGCCTATATATTCAATCCAATTATATAAATACATACATATTAGCTGTGTTTTATTTTCTTCGTGATCCGGATCAGATCATTGTTTTTATTAGCTTTACAACAAAAGCAGTATTTTGTTTTCTGATTGTTTCGAAAATAAATAAATGATCGGATCCGGATCACGAGAAAAATAAAACACAGCTATTATGTAGCTATTTTATATTTTTCACAGATTTCTTTTCTATTTTTTCCCGATTTAATTTATTCAAGGATTATGTTGTATCAATTTGGTTTAAAGTGAAATATTAGCTGTGTTCCTTTGGCCTGAAGTATCTACTGCTAGGTAGTTCTGGTTGTTTCTTGTATTCATCTCCATTTCTTCAATAGAAAAAAACTATTTCGCAACATTTTTAGCAAAGGTAAATACAGCAGCTGAAGTTCTCTTCAAATTATGTCAAACTCAAATGACATTTGCACAGGTTGCTTTGAATTTTTCTTAAGGGTTCATGGTTTTTTTAGTTTCGTAATTTTTTTGAAAGTTTCTTAAATCCAACCAACTTTATGTGTGAGCAAGAAAGTTCGTGGTTTGAAAAATGTTCCTTTTATCAGTGTTTTTCTTATAAACGTGTTTCTTATAAACACATAATTCAACATGATACGGTAAAGTACACGGTGCTTTTGTTCGAGTTTCTTTTAAGCGAGGTTTTCTTGTAAGCGTGTTTCTTATAAGCGATAAATACTGTAACAGTTTTTAAATGCAGCAAAATTCAGATGAAGTTTCTATCATAAGTATTAACGGAGTAAGTATTAACATTAACATGAGTAAGGGAAAACCAATGTAAGGGTTTTCTTAGATCATCGCTAAAGGGTATCAATTTTGCAGATACAGAGTTATTGTAAACCAATTTTATTATACGAATATACCCAAGAATCATCCCCTAAAATAGTTTAATTTCATTCCGGGCAGCCTGTATACAGGGTGATTCAGGAATAATGTGCTAAAAAGCTAGAGCGTGTACGTTGGGTC
Organism: Episyrphus balteatus; assembly: GCF_945859705.1. Taxonomy (NCBI): domain Eukaryota; kingdom Metazoa; phylum Arthropoda; class Insecta; order Diptera; family Syrphidae; genus Episyrphus; species Episyrphus balteatus. The sequence goes on from NC_079136.1 coordinate 104,809,402, forward strand.
GACACAAGAAAAAAATTGTAGGGAGGGGGGTATATTCCCCCTCCTTTACCGGGAGGGGCAGTTAAAAATATGACCTAATTTGAAAAAAAAAATTATTAAAAATCAACGGTTACACTTACAATAACGAGCTATAACTTTTTCTAAGGCCAAAAACTGGGTTTTTATAAAAAAAAATTAAGTACCTAAAGATTTACTATGATAGCTACGGAGTAGACGTTTATCTGAGACCAGCTCCCTTGTTTAAATTCTCGACAATGAAAAATTTAAAAAAACTTACCAAAAATTGCGTTTTATAAAACTCTAACATCCTTGCATTTTCAGTACTTTGATTATTTGTTAGTTTAAACATAAAAGAAGTTCTTATTATTTAATTAAATATTTAATGAAAAGCCTTTCATTTTCTTTTTGTTGTGATAATGTCAGGCTCAGAACAAAATAGCGGTGCCACTACTCGGAGCAAAGCCTTAACCAATACCACTCCGATTATATTTCTCACTCTATGTCTCAATCCACGAACACTTTGATCAAAACAGTAACAAGTGCGAATGAAGAGCGTAAAAATATAGACCGACAATGGAAAGAACAGAGCGATTATATTATTGGTCTTCTTTCCAAACGAATTGCTGACTCCGAAAAAGAGAATTTCTGATAAAATCAGCAATGACATTAAAGAATTTCAAACCTCTATAAACAATACAAAAAATAAAGTCACTGAAGTAGAAACCGCCCTTTCAAATGCTAACGCAAAAATTGATGTACTCAACTCCGAAATAAGTGTACTAAAAAAAAAAACAATTACTGATGTAAACAAACAATGCACAATCACGCAAACCGAAATGATAAATGTTAAAAAAAAATTCAAAACGTGCAAGAAAACCGTAGTGTTGCAAATGATTCTTTTCTTTTTGGCGTACCACATTTCGACGATGAAAATCTAGATTCAACATTCAACCTCCTTTGCCACACGTTAACAATTGTTGCGGTAAATTTTACCACAACAAGTTTCAACGACCCATTCCTTTTAATATTAACCTTTTCTTTTCAAATCCTTTTTAATTGCTGCTCCAAAATATTCTAAGAGGTTTTAAGAGACCTGGGCCATCAGCCAGAAGCTTACTCTCTGAGTATTTTGGAAATGCAACCCAAATAGGTTTTATAAATAATGGTGTAAATGGTGGTTAACACCTATCCATATACAATTGTTGGACAGGCGGTCCGATTAATAAATACATATCTATAATATTTGGACAGGCGGTCCCATAAACAACACACCATAATATTTGGACGGGCGGTCCAATAAACATACAAATAACTATATTTGGAGTTTGTGTGAGAGATGAGTCACACAGGATTTAAAAAGGCATGTATTATTTACCCATGTCCAACGAAGGTGTGAATTATAATACACCCAACCTAAATTTAGTATGGCCGAGTGCCCACCCTAATGTGTCGTCGACATAAAAGAAAAATCACCCGGTTGATGAATTTCCTATCCCCTGTTTATCTGCGCGAAGGTCTACGGGCTTAGAGTAGATGTAAAAGAAAATCCATCAGATTCTATCTCACCATTTTAGAAGGAAAATGGTGTAGATTCCGTTCGACGAAAATACTCTTTCTCCAAATTATTAGTTTGGGCCGGTTTGGGCTGGGGACTTTGCGAGTTTTATAAAATAGTTTTTCGCTAACTTTTTTTTATATTGGAATTGACGGAAAAGGGTTGAATGCGTCCACTGAGCTATTGGTGATCACGTTCACCAATGCACGGGATCGCGTGCGATGGTTGTTTCTAGCTGGACGCAAAATCTCAGCCAATGGGCGAGATGTTGCTGAATGTCCGAAAGAGAACACCACCATGCAAAAAGATCTGAGTAGGATGGCTATATTGGCCCACGGCCATACTTTAAAAATTGTGTATTTTAACTTGTTTTTTTGAAAAAATTCTAAGTTTTTATCCTGGTTATCCAAGGTTTCTTAGATATTAAAAGAATTAAAATTTAAATACTTTATCTTTCATTTATTTGAAGACATTATTTTCAGTGTACGGTTTGGTAAACTACCTTAAAAGTTTCCTGGCGCCCATTTAATTTTTTTGTAGGTACGACCCTGAATTGGTTTTTTTTTCTTAATTAATCTAAATCTATTTTGATAGACTTTTTTTTATTAAGTATAAAAAAGTACTATACTTGATAAAAAGGTCTCCAATAAAAAAATCGAACCCACCCCAAATCTGAGCTAAAAGTGGCAGCACTTTTCTTGCTGTCAGTTGTCTAATTTCATTTTTTTTATCGAAATGTCATTTTCATTTTTGCACGCGGTTCGTGCTTTGCTATTTTTTTATTTTATTAAAAGTGTATCGCTATCGTTTTGTTTGATTTGTTTGGATTCGAAAATCTAAACAAATCATAGTTTAAAGTAATTCGCGTTCGGTAAAAAGGGAAAAATTTGACAACAATTGGCGCCCAACGTGGGGCTTCCTTGCAGTTTTTTTTTTTGTGTGCATTTTGATTCGGCTGAAAAGGTGGTGGATTTGGATTCTTTTTTCCAATCCATATACCTATCTTTATTGTGTTTGTTGTTAGGGAAGTGGTGTATTTACTTTTAATCAATTGAGCATTTACTTGGTGTTATTTTTCTTTCTCTTCCCCATAGTGAATTCGTGCATCGGAAACCTATTGCGTCATAAAAGGCACAGTTTTGTGACATAATTTTTTTTTCACCTGCTATCATCGAGGGAGATTTCTTGTGTACATATTACACACATTGGTACATACCAGTGGCGAAGGGTTCATATAACTCGATTATTTCCGTCTTACCTTTTGAAATTCTCAAACTCAACAACATTAACTTCTGGCAACATGAATATAATTTCAATCAACATCTGCACACGCTGTCAACATTATTTCAAATACTCTTCTTTCAGTTCTACTCTACACACCTATCTGCTTTTCAACTCACTCCATAAACAAACAGAAAACTAGAGCAAAAAAAAAGGTAACCCGAAAAATGCCGTCTTATAAACAATAGAACAAATTTGTTTTTTTTTTTTCCTCTTTTTTTCATTTACTTATTACTGCCCTTGTGACCTCTCCGTTTAATACAAGCTTTCTTATGAAAGAAAATAATGGTGAATTTTTATGTATCTCTCATAATTTTCGCTCTGGGTTAATGAATGCTCAGTGCGCATGTCAGTGTCTGCTTGAGGTAAGTTTCATTTTTCATAGGAAGAAAAAAAGGTAGAATAAGACGGTTTCCTCCGACTTATTTGGGGAATTTGTGTGTATCTTGCAATCGCTGAGCTGATGAGCCAAATTATGTTGCGCAGGTTGTGGGTGAGGTAAGTTTTATTTGAAGAAAATCAGTTAGGAAAATATAAAAGGTATAGAACATAAACAAAAAATACCAAGACTGGAAACTCGGCGGTCAACTGACGTTTGCCTACAAGCTGCGAGGTGTGGTGAATGTCGTGAACCTATCGTTGTGTTCGTGTCAAATGTGTGGTGAATGTCGTGAATCTATAAATGTGTGCGTGTTAACGTCATTTACCAACGTGGTGGCTTTCACATATATTCACAGACAGCACTGTACACAAAAGGGTTTCGGGGGGTAAGACGTACGAAAATTTCCAGTCTTGGTATTTTTTGTTTATGGTATAGAACAAGAAAATAACACGCTCCTTTTCGACTTATTATCTGAATTTTTATGTATCTCTCCACTGGGCTGCTGTGTCAAAGGTTTCCACTATGATAAGAAATATGCGTGGATGTTATATTTAATGTCATAAGGCATTTTTGTTGGCAGAAAGTGCATAAAATAATTGCAATTTCCATAAAGTGGCACAACTGCCCCAATTGAATTCAGCAAGTCCCAAGCAGAACGCAGTGAAATTTTGAAAATAATAAAAATTTAGATGATGCAAAAATTGTGAAAAGTTTTTAGATAGTAAGAATTGTTGTTTTGATTATGAATTTAATATGATTGTTCGACTAACAAAAAAGTCGAGAGCAAGAACTTTGCTATGCGATTTTTTTTAAGTTTGTGTTCTGAATTCAGAAGTCACAAATTGTCATTTGCTAACCTCTAAGATTTTGAAATATAAATTTTAATTTGCAATAATCTTTGAAAAGATATAAATATATTTTATACAATAAAATACGAGTATGACTTTTTGACATTCAAGAATTAGTTTTCTAAAAAAGTACCTTAAAATAACGTTTTCTACCAGTTAATATTCAAGTATTTCAAAAACGTCACGGTCCAATGCAATTTTCACTTCGGGAAAATCCTTTAGAAAAGTATGGTTTTGTTCAAGCTCTATTTTGTAACTTTATAGGTATTATTTTTTCTTAGAGGATTCAAATAATTTTAATCAGTTTAGTTTTATGAAGATAACAAAATTGTAGTTAAAGGACGCTCTTACTTAAAGTTTTGTATACACCTAGATAATTGTTGCTTCTGTCGGCGGCGTCGAGAGATCTTTATAATTCTAAGGCGATTTCATGCATAGAAGATCTAGCATTGATCTAGCACTTATATTTATAGGTAGAAAAAAACTTCTTCTAAATTCTAATTACTAAAAGTAGACTTGACTTTTAAGAAAAAGTTCTTGCAGAGTTTTATGAAAGAAAAACGTAGAACTTTGCACACTTTTTAATGTAAACTTTATTAAAAAATATATATATATATATATCTTATGTTTTTGACAATTGGTTTGAATTGCTTAATTTCATGGCTTGAAACGCAGAAATATATTAAAAATTTGGAATTGAATTTCTTGGTGACTAATTTTTATTCGACTTACCATTTGAAATCATTCACGCCTCGCCACTGGTACATACATATATTACAAAAAAAAACAGCATCTGAAAGTTTGAGTGAGTTTTTAGTTTTGTGATTATCTTTTTTAATTGATTTACATACATATTTATATATATATATATACATACATTTGATTTGGGTGATAATTCTAAATTGGATTTAAGAGCATATAGTGTCGTCTCGCTCTAATTCGTGAATTTATTCTTTTGATAACACTGTGCAAGTCGAAATTCTTGACAGGCGCGCGATTAACTGTTTCGCCCTATTTCGGACCCGAGAAATCGATTGGCGTCATTAGTTTTTCGATTTATCGGTACGACTTCGAACAAAATTTTTTTTGAAAGATTTTCAATTATTTTGAGAATTTTCCACTTCTTTTAGTCATTTTTCAACCAAAAACAATATTTATATTGCTAATAATTCTGCTCAAACGTTATTTGCTACCAGTTGAAAGACATTATAAACAATCTTGAACAATTTATTTGAAAATTTAGTGATTTTTTTTGAAAAATTTAATAAAAATCGAAATTTTTTACATTGTTTATCGTTTTCTCGCTGTTTTTGTTCTCTTTTGCACAAATACATTGCATGTTTTCTATTAAAAATTAATTTTACTGTTAATTTAGTGTTGGTTAAACTTCGACAGTCTATCGATAGCATCGATAACAAAAAAATATCGAGTATATCGATACTTTACAAAACTATCGATAGTTTCAATACTTCCAAATTAATTTACCAGAAGGCTACCGATATTATCGATAGCTTTGAAATTAATTAAACACAATTTGAACTACAAGTTAAGTTTTCGTTTGACATTGGATATAAACAACGAATTAACATAGTGTTTGGTAGATATCGATAGTTTCCATTATCGATAGTTTTGAGAAAAAAAATATCGATAATATCGGTGGCCTTGTGGTGAAATAATTTGGAAGTATTGAAACTATCGATAGTTTTGTGAAGTATCGATATACTCGATATTTTTTTGTTATCGATGCTGTCGATTGAAGGTCGAAGTTTAACCAACACTAAATTAACAGTTAAATTAATTTTTAATAGAAAACATGCTATGTATTTGTGCAAAAGAGAACAAAAACAGCGAAAAAACGATAAACAATGTAAAAAATTTCGATTTTTTAAATTAAAAAAAAAAAAATCACTAAATTTTCAAATAAATTGTTCAAAATTGTTTATAATGTCTTTCTACTGGTAGCAAATAACGTTTGAGCAGAATAATTAGCAATATAAATATTGTTTTTGGTTGGAAAATGGCTAAAACAAGTGGAAAATTCTCAAAATAATTGAAAATCTTTCAAAAAAAAATTTGTTCGAAGTCGTACCGATAAATCAAAAAACTAATGACGCCAATCGATTTCTCGGGTTCGAAATAGGGCGAAACAGTTAATCGCGCACCTGTCTCAAAAATTTTTTTCAAAAAACTTGCACAGTGTAATTAACAAATTTTAATTGCGGAGAGATTGATTGGGGTTACCACTTGTTTTTTTTCTAGTACGTTTTGTTTTGGAACAATTTTTTTTTTAAGCATATTTTTTTTTGAAAATTGAAATCAATATATACTTTTTAAACAATTAATAGGTTTTAAAATAGTGAGGAATATTTCTTTTGATAGTTTTTAAATATTTTCGGGTATTTGAACAACGATTTAAAATTTATTTTTTATTTTTTTTTGATAAATTTGTTTTGATTTGAGGCGAATTTTTTTTCAAAATGGATATCAATAGACTGTCTCAGGAGGAACTTATATATGAGATGATGAGTAGAGGGTTAGAAAAGGGAACCGTAGAAACTATGAGAAGTTCGTTAAGAGCTTCTCGCAGAGATACCCAAAAGAGATGAGAAACTTCTGACGTCATACGGGTTTGCCTACAAGCTGCTTTAGACATTTTTGGATAAGTATGCGTGAAAAAATATACATTTTTGGCTAAGTATGCGTGAAAAATCGTACATTTTTGCTTAGGTGTGCGTAAAAACACCGTGGCTACACTATGTGTGTTTTTCACATTTATTCACGAATACAAAAGAGATTACAACAACACGAAATAAACAAATGGGTTTTGGGGGGTAAAACGTACGAAAGTTTCCCATCTCCTTTGGGTATCTCTGGCTTCTCGGATGCTTGAACGTAGGGGTTCTGTGGAGGAGTACTCTAAGTACCCTTTTTCTTATATAGAGGATAGGGACGCGGTACAAGAGAAAATTAGGGAAATTAACTTTCTAATGAAGAATCAACCAAGAAATCCGAAGTCGTCGGAATTCTTGAAGATTCTAACGAAGATCGAGTGGGCCTTAAATAGAATAGGGAAAGCAAGGCCAGAGGGGGATGAAGAGGTAGGAGAGCAGAAATCCTTAAAAATGGAACTTTTATTAATTTTATCAAAACTTAACAACGATGATGATAAGCCATTAATAACCGACGATATTCATTTACAATCGACCTCAGGCACAGGTCAGTTGAATCAAGGCGTGATTAAACCTACGAGGGATTTGGCACAGGAACCAGTGTCCAACGAATTTGATAGGTCGAATTTAGTTAGTAGTCTAGGGATGGGGGGTTTTCATGCACCTCAGGAAAGATCCATTGAAAGAGTTGGTAGGTGGAACGTACAGTTTACTGGTGAGCGTTGTGGCACATCAGTCAACTCATTCCTAGAGAGGGTTGAAGAACTAAGGGTCGCTCGTGGTGTTTCAGAAGCACTACTTTTTCGTTCGGTAGTTGACCTTTTGACAGGTCAAGCCTTACTTTGGTATAGGTCCATTAGGGAAGAAATTTCAAACTGGTCAGAATTTGTAGATGCCTTGAAATACGAATTCTTACCAGCAAATTATGATGATCTACTACTGGAACAGATCAATCGTAGGACTCAAGGGAAGGGAGAGTCGTATGGTGCATATTTGGCCACCATGCGAACCTTATTCAAGAGGTTAGGTGAACCACTATCTGAAAGGAGAAAAGTTGCGATTCTTCTGAAAAATTTAGACCCATTTTATCAAAAACAGATCGGTTTTCATAAACCTCAATCTGTTAAGGAATTAGCTGCTTTAGGTAGGGATTTAGAGACTCTTAGGGCAAACATTGATAGCTTTGAGCCACCGGCTCGAAATCGAAATTGTGTGGAACCTGAACTCGGTTACACTGCAGGACCGGCAGTACAACCGAAAGTCGCGGCTGTTGCTAGGGACGAACAACCAGTCAGAGTAGTAGAATCTGCTAGGTCGCAGCCTAACAGATCCTCTCAAGCTGATGGCTCTGTTCGATGTTTTAATTGTGGGAAGGTAGGACATTTCTCTACTAGATGTTCCACTCCTAGAAAATGTTTTGGTTGTGGTGCTGAGGGGGTCACCAGAAGCAATTGCAAAAGGTGTTCGGGAAATGCTCAACGGGCTCGCGCGCCAGCAGGGCGGGAGTTCCGAAGGAATTAGGGAGGTTGCCTGCTGGTAACCAGTCGGCAAATAAAATACACTTAGGCTTTACACTAGCGGCAAACGGAGATGATAGGAGACCTTACTTAGGGATTAGCATTTATGGTTCTAGGTTTTTAGGTTTATTGGATTCAGGAGCTTCCAGAACCATAATAGGTAGGGACGGTTGGAAAGTTTTAGAGGGATTAGGGCTTAGTTTGAAAAATGATACTGTCCATTCCGTGACCTTGGCGGATGGTACATGAGTTGGAGTATTAGGAATAATTTCTTTACCCATTGTAGTAGAGGATAAGGATGTCTTAATAGATTGCCTTGTCATCCCAGCGTTACCACTTAGTGTGATTTTAGGTGCAGATTTTTGGGCACTTTCAGGGATCGTACCGGATTTGAGATCACGGATGTGGAGTTTTTCGGACCAAGATAGGGTGGCCGAAATTTGTTCGATTACAGAACGGTCTGAACTTAGTGCTAGGGAAATTTCAATGTTAGAAGAAGTTATTCAGGATTCTTTTAAAAAAATGCCAGAGGGATTAGGGTGCACCACAATGGTAGAACACAAAATTAGGACGTCGGTGGAACCGATAAAACAGCGATATTATCCGGTTTCTCCGGCAATGCAGGAACACATCGATAGGGAATTAAACGAGATGTTGGAAGCTGGAGTGATTGAGAAGTCTACCAGTTCTTGGTCATCTCCAATACTTCTAGTTAAGAAAAAGGATGGGTCTTACAGATTCTGCGTAGATTATAGGAAGCTTAATAAAAATACGGAAAGAGATGCTTACCCACTACCATATATTAGTTCGATTTTGGACAGACTTCGAGGAGCGAGGTTTTTGTCCTCTTTAGATATCAAGTCGGCGTATTGGCAAATCCCAATGGAGGAAAATTCTAAGCCTTTTACGGCATTTACGGTTCCTGGTAGAGGACTATTTCAGTTTAAAAGAATGCCTTTTGGCTTGCATAATTCTCCGGCGACATGGCAACGCTTTATCGACACAGTGTTGGGTGCCGATTTAGAGCCATTCGTTTTCGTCTATTTAGACGACATAATCATAATTTCGGATACTTTTGAAAAACATCTTGAGATCCTGAAAGAAGTTATGAAAAGGTTGAGTGATGCAAGTTTGAAGGTCAGTAGGGAAAAATGTAATTTTTGGTATGCCTTCGCTGAAGTTTTTAGGATACGTCGTAGATCGCAACGGGTTACATGTGGATCCAGAAAAGGTAGAAAGCATGGTTAAGATTCCAGCACCGAAGAATACTAAAGAAGTTAGGAGCTTTATAGGGACAGTTTCGTGGTACCGTCGCTTTGTACCAAATTTTGCGGAACTGCTTAGACCTTTATCGGATTTATTGAAAAAAAATAGGAAATTTATTTGGACAGAAGAATGTGAGGTTAGTTTTAGGAGGGCAAAAGAAAAGTTGGTGACAGCACCAATTCTTACTTGTCCGGATTTTAAGCGACCTTTCGTCGTACAAACAGACGCTTCAGACTATGGGATCGGTGCTGTTTTATCTCAAAATTTTGAGGAAGGGGAAAAGGTTGTCTGTTACCTTAGTAGGTCTTTGAATAGGAATGAACGCAATTATAGTACAACTGAAAAAGAGTGCTTGGCCGTGCTATGGGCTATTGAGAAGTTGCGACCGTATCTGGAAGGTGTCCGATTTACGGTTGTAACTGATCACTATTCCTTGGTGTGGTTGAGCAATCTTAAGGATCCTCAGGGCAGACTAGCACGTTGGGCCATTAGGCTTCAACAATTTGATTATGAAATTATCCATAGGAAAGGAAAGGAACATGTAGTACCGGACATGTTATCTCGTAGAGTCCCGGAGTTAGCCGAGATTTCAGTAGAGGATTCGGACCCGTGGATAGTTAAAATGAAAGCAGCAGTTAATACCAACCCATTAGCTTATCCTGCCTGGCGAGTTGAACAAGATCAGTTGTTCAAACTCGTTAAGGCCAATCATATTGTAGTTCATGAAAATAATCAGGATGTTGCTGAATGTCCGAAAGAGAACACCACCATGCAAAAAGATCTGAGTAGGATGGCTATATGTCGTAACCTCATGGATGAGCTTCACCCACCATTTTTATGGCCACTTTTGAAAAGCCCACCAAACGAGTGAGAACATAAAAAGTTAGCCAAAAATTATTTTGCGACAGTTTTTGTTACGATTTGATAGTTTTGTAAAAAAAAAGAGGTGTTTGATAAAAAGCCCAGTTGGGGATTTTATATATATCAAAAAAAAGAAGAGTTGATTATTTTTCCAGAAGGGAAAAATAACCGTTGGAGAAGGACTATTTTCTAGAGGGAGATCAGAAGTTCAGGAGATAGAATCTGGGGAATTAAAAAGAAGCTAAGTATATTTTTGATATTGTTTCTATTATTTGTTCTGTCAGAAAAGTGCGTTATTTTGTGGCCCATTTGAGTGGCAATAGTTTTGTACCGGTAGGCCTTTGCTATCCGTTAATTTTTTCCCGATATTGCGGGACTCGCGTCCGTTTCTGAAACAGTTGAACTTTCGGAAATTAACCCCTGGTGATTTTCCTTTGTGTCCTGTGACACAAAGAATTGTTCTTGTTTTCTTTTACATTCATCTTTTTTTACATTTATTGATTCAACAATAATTGGCCCACGGCCATACTTTAAAAATTGTGTATTTTAACTTGTTTTTTTGAAAAAATTCTAAGTTTTTATCCTGGTTATCCAAGGTTTCTTAGATATTAAAAGAATTAAAATTTAAATACTTTATCTTTCATTTATTTGAAGACATTATTTTCAGTGTACGGTTTGGTAAACTACCTTAAAAGTTTCCTGGCGCCCATTTAATTTTTTTGTAGGTACGACCCTGAATTGGTTTTTTTTTCTTAATTAATCTAAATCTATTTTGATAGACTTTTTTTATTAAGTATAAAAAAGTACTATAGTATTTATCGCTTATAAGAAACACGCTTACAAGAAAACCTCGCTTACAAGAAACTCGAACAAAATCACCGTGTACTTTACCATATATTTTAATGTTGAATTATATGTTTATAAGAAACACGTTTATAAGAAAAACACTGATAAAAGAAACATTTTTCAAACCACGGACTTTCTTGCACACACATAAAGTTGGTTGGATTTAAGAAACTTTCAAAAAAATTACGAAACTAAAAAAACATGAGCCCTAAAGAAAAATTCAAAGCAACCTGTGCAAATGTCATTTGAGTTTGACATTATTTGAAGAGAATTTCAGTTCAGTGGTTAATTTGTTATTTGTTGTGTTGCAGAACAACTTAGCAGTAGATACTTCAGGCCAAAGGAACACAGCTAATATTTCAATTAAAACTAAATTGATACATAATCCTTGAATAAATTAAATCGGGAAAAAATAGAAAAGAAATCTGTGAAAAATATAAAATAGCTACATAATTATGTAGTTATATAATTGGATTGAATATTTAGGCGAAGATAAGTTTGTAATACTACTGAGTCATGGTATAAAAAGAGACGGTATGATCATTAGAACAAACTCTGTATCGAGAACTGTCAAAACTTAAAAATGGCTACTTAAGGTTTTGACAGCTGCCTATTGAAATTGTTGTTGTAATCAAATTTGTCTTGAAAATTATTTGTTGCTTTTGACTTTGCCAAGTATAAAACGTCAAAACCTTATTACCCCATTTTGTAAGATGGCGGCTCTAATGATCATACCTTGTCTTTTTATAGGATTGGGGACAAAATCCCGAAAACCGAAATCCCGAAAACCCAAAATCCCGAAAACCCCAAATCCCGAAAACCCAAAATCCCGAAAACCCAGAATCCCGAAAACCCAGAATCCCGAAAACCCAAAATCCCGAAAACCCAAAATCCCGAAAACCCAGAATCCCGAAAACCCAGAATCCCGAAAACCCAGAATCCCGAAAACCCAAAATCCCGAATGGGATCCCGAAATCCCGAAAAATTATATAAAATGAAAAATTTGCGCAAATTTTTCATTTTATATAATTTTTCGGGATTTCGGTTTCGAAAACAATCCTAAGTGAGAAATTAAGGTGTTATTACGTAAAAAACAATATAAGTTTATGATTCCGTTAATATATCTTTTTTACATGATTTCAAGTTCTTATTGTGATTTCAGCAGTGTTTTGTAATGATTGAGTTAAGTTGGAAAATCGTTGGACTTAAATCAAAAGAATTATGAGTTTTAATATTTAACTTATAATAATTGTATGTTTAAATTGTTTTTGATTGGTTTTAATTTTATATTTCAGTTTAAATTTCAGTGAAACACAATTTTGAAGAGTTTTTTATTTTTTCTGTTTTTTTTCGGGATTTTGGCCTTTCTGGATTTTGGGTTTTCGGGATTTTGGTTTTTTGGGATTCTGGGTTTTCGGGATTTTGGGTTTTCGGGATTTTGGGTTTTCGGGATTTGGGGTTTTCGGGATTTAGGGTTTTCTGGATTTTGGTCTTTCTGGATTTTGGATTTCGGGATTCTGTCCGTCTCCCCTTTTTATACCATGCTACTGGGTAGTAGATGTGTATAAGAAACTGGTTTCTTATATCCGTATAAGAAACTTGTTTCTTATATCCGTTTATAAGCGTTATGTACTGTACTTGATAAAAAGGTCTCCAATAAAAAAATCGAACCCACCCCAAATCTGAGCTAAAAGTGGCAGCACTTTTCTTGCTGTCAGTTGTCTAATTTCATTTTTTTTATCGAACTGTCATTTTCATTTTTGCACGCGGTTCGTGCTTTGCTATTTTTTTATTTTATTAAAAGTGTATCGCTATCGTTTTGTTTGATTTGTTTGGATTCGAAAATCTAAACAAATCATAGTTTAAAGTAATTCGCGTTCGGTAAAAAGGGAAAAATTTGACAACACAATAAAACCACCAATAATTCAAACAATTTACCACACACACCCCGCACTGAGTCTAAAGACACACCGATTATAATCGGTATGATATTTATCATTAAATTTAAAACACCGTATGATCAAAATTTTGTCCTAAGGTCCATTGCGCTTTTTCGTAAACAAAATAATATAGACCTTTGCCTACAAGACATAAACTTAAACCCTACAAATGCTCTCCATATACGAGAAGCTTTGACTAAAAACAACCAATCAATATTCCAACATGCAATGGCCTTAAAAAACAAAAACAGTTGTCATCTGTATCAAGACAGATATTATATTTCGCCGGTAAGCATTGTAAATGAAAGATCTGGGGAAAATCTTGAAACACCTCCCACAGTTCTATTTAAAAGCAAGCTCTGAAAATCATAGAGGTTGAAACTACCATTTAAAAGCAGAAACACAATCACGCTTTGCCGTCGATTTTGACAACTGCCAAAAGTTCAACTATACGATATCTGTGTAACCTCACACAATGACGCTTTTTCAACGTACGCTTTTTTTGACAAACGTAAGGAAACGTAAGGAAGCGAGCAAAAGTTCAACTAGGTTGAACTTTTGCTCGCTTTCTGACATTTGTCAGACATAGTTATAGTCACCCACATAATTATTGGGCCAAATGTGAATAAAAAAAAAAAAACTATTTCAAAACTAGGTGTGTTTTTTTCTTTCTCTATATAGATTTTGCACAAAAAAAAACAAATAAAAATGTACGTATTAAAAACAACAATAATTTAATGATGTTGTAGACTGAGTTTTATTGTTTGTTCTGTTTAAAAAACAATTTATTTTGATTGGTTTTGTTATTATAACTATAAGATTAAAGAATAAACAAGTTTCTAAGCATTTTTTAAACACATTAATATCCTTCTTCATTTTTCCACATTTAAATCAAGATAAAGACTTGGCGCAATAATTTTGTAAGTGACTGTGTTTTTTTTTATTTGACAGCAGATTTTATGTTTCAATCAGCTGTTCGAAGTCAAAGTGACAGAAGCGAGCTTTGGGGGATTTCTCAACGTAACGCGATGACGCGTCTGGCAAAGCGTGATTGTGTTTCAGCTTTAACTTCTATTCTTGACAATTTTATTTAACTGCATTTTAGGTTTTTTTTTTAATTTTATTGTACAACATTAAATAAAAACAAATCTTTAACTAAAACTACATACTACTTTAATTGTAAAACCTGAACTACATCAAAACACAAAGTCAAAAAAGTACAAAAAAGTAAACACGATGTTTTTACTTCTTCCCCCTAGTCGCTTGTTTGTATATCTCCCTTTCATTTTAAAAAAGTATTCGATTCAAAAAGCTTGAACAAGACCAAGCTTTCAATTTTCACAAATTTTTAAAAACAAATACACTCAAACAATATTTTATATCCTTTCCGTAAGGTAGCTCTTCGATCACATAGTTCCTGTCATTTTGCGAAAAAAAGCTCTTTTGACAAACAATTGAAATTTCAAATACAGTCGATTCCCTATAAGTCGTACTTTCTTTAAGTCAAATTTGCCTCTAACTCAAATTTTTTTACCGTTTTTAATGAAACCGACTGCAGCAAAAAGATTAAATAGATTCCTCTTAGTCGAATTTCCCTCCAACTCGAACCAACTTTAGTGTCCTGTGGCGATTCGACTAAGATGGAGTTGACTGTAATTTGTTTACTTTTTCAATTTTTTTTTTTATTTGAAATTTAAAACTTCAAAAACAAAAGAGCTTTTTCCAATAGATGTCAGGTAAATATACATGTGATTTTTATGTTTTGAACTTTTTTTTACTTTTTTGACTTTGTGTTTTGATGTAGTTCAGGCTTAACAAAAAATTTACTATAATATGTAATAATATTGTTATTTTTAATTTTGTTTTGTTTTGTCTTGTTTTTTTTTTTTGTAATTCGTTCCCAAGTTTTAAGTATACATTTTGGTGACGTGAAATAACGACCTACGAAGTAAGGCCCCATTTGACATTTGAAATGCGGCTTTATTTCCATGGAAAAACCGAAATAACGCCCGACGGGCCTTATTTCAGTTGCAATATAGAAATAAAACCTCATTCGAGATAGAAAAAAGGCAGCATTTCTGAAATCTTGCTTCAGGTTCATAGTACCTAAGTAATAAGAAGTGGGAAGAATATGTGAGGGCGATTTGGCTTTCTAATGGGAAATTACTTTACTTAGAGTATAGGAAATAATTTCACTTTTTTTGGGAAGTTAGTTCTCACTGAATGTGAGAACAATTTCTCCTTTTTTGGGAACGAAATTCACTTTTGGGTGAAACGGGAGGTGAAAATAATTTTTCGGGGAGAGTACGATAACTTAGGCGACAAGAATTGATAACGGTATTTTGTAGAGGAGTTCAATACAATCATTTTTTACGATGGGAGGGGGGGTCTATCTCCCCCCGTTTAAGCGGGAGGTGTGATTTTTTAAAATATCACGTCAAATACAAAATTCCCAAATTTTGACTTTGAAGTTGATTATTTCGAGAAAAAATAATTGAAATAATTTGATTTAAAAACTAGAATTAAGTGTATAATTCTGGCTTTTGAAAAAGGTATCGATCATAACTGTAAGTGTTGCCGTTGTTTTTTAATATTTTTGTTTGTATTTTACGTGATATTTTAGAAAAGTGCCCCTCCCGCCTAAACGGGGGGAGATAGTAAAAAATGATTGTATTGAACTCCTCTACAAAATACCGTTATCAATTCTTGTCGCCTAAGTTATCGTACTCGTGCCAATTTTTCTTTTTAATACTGTATCTTATTAGATGAGGTGTCGGTGGCACTTTTTCTTACAAAAGTCTGCACTGAAAAATTTAAATGAGAAATCGCGGGTGAGAATCAATTTTCACACCTCAAAATTGATTCTCACGTGGGCAAATTTTTTTTCCGCTTCGCATTAAAATTCGGGCTAAAAATTTTTTTTTTCTCATCGCATTTGAACATCGGAATAAAATTGAATCCACCTATGTTACTACGAGTAAGTATATAACTCAAAAAAAGGCGTCTAAATAAGGCTACGACACATCTAACTGATGAGCCCACTGTCGTACCTGGTGGAAATGCTTTATAAATTTGGAATTGACATCACTTGAACTTTAAAATTGAATTATATATATAATTTTAATAATTTTTTATTATTTTTGTTATTTTTTCTTCGTTATTATATAACTCAACTTTATTTATTTTGAATTTCTTAAATGTATTTTTGTTTTTCGAGTTGAAGGGAGAAATATTTTGACACACATTTAAATAAACTTATTTCGCACCATAAATAATGGAATATAACGTAAAAGTAGAATTTTTACCCACAACAGTTGAAATTTTTAAGTTAGTTCCCTGCACCGATTCAAGGTGCAGGTTGGGAGTGAGAATAATTTCTACAAAAGGACAGGGGGTTGTAGGGGCAGCATCCCTGCATATTCATCTAACTTTTATATGCTCTGAACTTCAAATAACATTTAAATTTTTTTTAAGAATGATGTTTGGAAGTTCAGATGTTCTTGTTTTCTACTTCCAAGTGGAAAAAACAAAATAAGGCCCGACGGAACTAATTTCGTTGTTAAAATGTAAATAAGGCTGCAAGCATTGTCAAGGCCTTATTTCCATTACAAATGGAAATAAGGGCCTTAGGGCGTTATTTCACGTCACCATCATTTCTACAAATGTAAAATATTTATGTGTTAATATTGAGCACACTTGTCTTACTAATTTATGTTGTGTGTTAAGCCTGAACTACATCAAAACACAAGGTCGAAAAAGTACAAAAAAGTAAACAAAGCTCAAAATATAGAAATCACATGTATATTTACCTGACATCTATTGGAAACAAAATAACTAAAAAAGCTCTTTTGTTTTTTGAAGTTTTAAATTTCAAATAAAAAAAATTGAAAAAGTAAACAAAATACAGTCGACTCTATCTAAGTCGAATTTTCACAGGACACGAAAATTGGTTCGAGTTTATAAGAAATTCGAGTAAGAAGCATCTATTCAATCTTTTTGCTGCAGGCGGTTTCATTAAAAATGGTGAAAAAGTTCGATTTAGATGGAAATTCGACCTGGATGAAGTTCGACTTAGAGGGAATCGACTGTATTGGAAAAAAATACTTATTTGTCAAAAGAGCTTTTCTTCGAAAATGACAGGAACTATGTGATCGCAGAGCTACCTTACGGAAAGAATAAAATATTGTTTGAGTGTATTTGGTTTTGAAACTTTGTGAAAATTGAAAGCTTGGTCATGTTCAAGCTTTTTGACTCGAATACTTTTTTTTAAATGAAAGAGAGATATATGTACAAATAAGTTACTAGGGGGAACAAGAAAAAAACATCGTGTTTATTTTTTTGTACTTTTCTGACTTTGTGTTTTGATCATTGATTAATTACAAATAGAAGTGACACCGCAGATTACTCTGCAACTACAAGAGTACCGGAAGATAGATGAACTACATGTTTGCGCCTCAACTATTATGTATTTTCGAGTTGAGTCTTAACTAATAATTTTTTTAAACCTTTATAAATAAATTAATAATTATTATTATACATATCAAAGAGCTTATATTGATATAAGTTTTCGTATATTGAAAAGTCATATTAGTCTAGAGAACAAGGACGATGCTTTTTACTCCTACTGGCCTAGGTTCGAATACCGGTAAAATTTGAAATTGTTTTTTTTTTCGGAGATTTTTTTTGAGAAATTTAATTAATTTTTATTTTAGTAATGTAAAAAAAAAAAACAATCTCAATTTCCCGTCAGATTCGAACCTAGGCAGGTTAACTTAGCAGACATTCACCAATTTTTTTTTTCAATTTTAAATTCATTTTTATTTTTCATCATCTTAAAACTATCTTAAAGCTAGACAAAAATTCATAAAAACTAGCCTACTTATCAATTACTTACAACTAACTTACTGGCCCTATACGGGCACTCTAAGTTATTCTTCATTTTTCTTAATACTAATGCCTTTCGGCCTTAAAACTAATTTAATTCAAATAGTATTTCAAGGTTTTATTTTTTCCAAGAAATAATTACTAAAAAAAACTTGGATTCTGATCATTTTTTTTTTTGTTTATTTTAAAACTTAAAAACTAATTAAAACTACTTAAAACTACTTAAACTACTTAAAAAACTAATTAAAACTACTTAAACTACTTAAAACTACTTAAAAACTAGAACAGCCACAGCAAGCAATTTTGTATTTTTTGTATTTTTTTGTATTTTTTTGTATTTTTTTTTTTTTTTTTTTTTTGTGTATTTTTTTGTATTTTTTTTGTATTTTTTTTTTTTTTGTATTTTTTTTGTATTTTTTTTTGTTTTTTTTTTTTTTTTTTTTTTTGTGCCACCCCGACTGTCCCTACTTAAAACTAAACACCTAAAACTATGTAAGCCGGCCAAGGCATAAAAACAAAGACCACTTTAACTATTTACACTATTATGAAGCCACCAAAACTGGTTCTCCTGCCTTACCCTTTGTCTTCGGTCCCGATCGGACACAGTCCTACTGAACCGAAGACGCCCTTCTCCACCTAGTGCGAGGATGTCCCCGTCATACAGCAGTCACCTGTCCACGGTTCTTCGCCCGACGGAACTGCCAATCTATCCTGTACAAGCCCCCGACTATCTAAATAGAGGAATGCCTCAGGCGGAATATAGCCGCTTAAACACACACTCTTGAAGTATTCGTCGTTAGGGTAGTAAGCCCCAAAAATGTAGCTATTTGAAGAGGCCATCGCTCTTGAAACGTGGCCACGAACAAGCTTCAGCATAAAGTTATCAATTCTATTTATGTTGGCCCTATTGTATAAGACCTCATTGGAATAGTAATGCGTGTAATCAGATTCGGGTGTTCTGTGCAGACCAAGGCAACGTCTAAGACACTGCCTCTCAAACACCCGAAACTTTTCCATTTGAGATGGAGCAACGTTGAACCACACAGGGCATCCATAGACAATCATCGGCCGTATAAGGGCCATGTAGCAAATCACCTTAACCCTGTTGTCAAGCCGACTGCTATAAAACAGCCGTTTCGTCAGGGCAAAAGCTCCCCTAGCCCTGGCCAGAGCAGCATCCATATGTCTATTGAAATATAGATATTGATCTAGCCAGATGCCAAGGTACTTTACTACACTTTTACTCGGCAGTGGCTGTCCGTGTGGTCCAGCGATCGCCAGCTTCCGCCAGTTCCTTCGCGTATCCCCTGAGGCCCTAGTCAAGGGAGTCCTAAATAGAATCGTTTCTGATTTCTGAAAGTTAATTTTCAACTTCCAGTCATCACAATATCGCTGAATTTTGTCAAAGTCACGTTGCAAGAGAATTCTGATGACCTCAACTTTTGGAGCTGTTCTGTACGCAATTAGATCGTCGGCATACGCAATTGCCTGAGTTAGACTTCCTATCAGATCGCTGGTGTAAATACTAAAGAGAATCGGTGAGTTCACCGCTCCCTGTTGAAGACCATTTTTAATATTAAAAACTCCAGTAGAAGTTACATTGCCACTTTTGACAACAAACGTTCTACCATTGAGCATGTCATAAAGCATATATAAAAGTGGTTTGTTTATACCAAGTCTTGTTAATTTAAGATAGAGACCTTCTAACCAAACGGTGTCGAAAGCTTTTTCCAAATCAACAAGACAGGCACCCGTGCACTGTTTTTTAGATTTGTTCCACTGAATATCAGATACAAGTTTAGACGCGGCATGAATAGTGTCATGTCCTGCCTTAAACCCAAATTGATTATCCGGTATGATATTGTTGTCCTCAGCCCACTGAGACAGAGCCCTATTGATAACTTTTTCAAATACCTTGCTGATACTTGGAAGGAGACTTATCGACCGGAGATTTGCCGGATTGGAGTTGTCCTTTCCCTTTTTCGGTAGAGGATGTACCACTGCTGTTTTCCAACGCTTTGGATAATATGCATTATTCAGAGCGTTGTTGAGCAGAGTGGCAAAAATGTCAATAGCTTCTTGCGGTAGATGTCGTAGTACAATATTGGATATACCATCGACTCCTGCTGACTTCTTTTTCTTTAATGAATCGAAGATGAGCTTGAGCTCTACCTTCGTAACTAACAGGGTGTTAGCCCCAGCATGCTCGGCGATGATGGCGTTTGCCAAGTGCTCTTCATTAAACCCGGTAAAACCGCGATTCTCAGATCGCCATTGCGTAATATCATTACGTAGATAAAAGTGATGAAGGAGGGCCCTGTTTTCCAGGTCATGGTTCGGGTTAATGCTAGCATTAACCTTGTACACTTGCTGGAAGGCAGCACCCACCGCCTCCACTTTCTCTTGCGGATCTTCGATTATAAAGAGGTCGTCGTCCAAGATGGCTTCCTCTGGATTTATGCCTGCGGTCAGAAGTACGTCTCTGTTTTCCACAGTTCTCTGGAGCTTAAGACACGGAAGCTCGTTTTGATCATTCCGTCTAAAAATTTTATTAATCTGCGGAAACATACTCGGATCGCTAGAATTAACGGCCCGAATTTTTTTGTCCCAGTACAGATTAATAGACAACCTATAATTTTCTTTGATCAATTGGTTGATGTTTTTGATCGACGACTTCAGTGTTCTAATCTCCAGATCGTGTGGGTCGGTAAATCGCCGGTATAAACGTTTAAGTCTTGTCAATAGTCCGCTTTTTTGTCTGTGGAGTGCCTCAATAGTCGCGTTTCGGTAAACGTTATTTTGGTCACGTTCTTTGTATTTAGGTATCGTTCTGTTCATCGTTTGTAGGATGGTATCGTCCATCTGTTGGAGATAACCATCTATCTCACTGTTTGACAGATTTCTGTCGTTTGGAGGGGCTATGTTATTCGAACGCAGTTCTCTTGCTAAGGCGTTGGTGAAGCGTGGCCAGCGCATCTTACCGTAGTTGTAAGAATGCTCCGGTACATACTCCTCCATTTCCACAAGTTCGTTCGGAAGCTGTATTGCGGCGGCGAGTCCGCAGTGGTCGCTGTCGTACTCAATTGTACGAAGGCAGTTTCTTGGGTGTTGGCCCACAGAGTCTGTTATTGTCAGTCTTGAGTCTAGAAGCAATAAATCCAGAAAAGAACCGCTTCTTGGAAACGATGGCCTTTCAGTAGCCAGCAGATCAACCCTATATTCAATATTGTTTTGACTCATCCAATTATACAGATGATTACCTCGCTGATTCTGTATTTGATTTCCCCAATCTTGGTGTTTGGCGTTCAGATCACCGGCCATGAGGATATAGTTTTCCTCCAAATTCAGTCGTAGGACTTGAAAAAGTTTTTCGAGTTCTGCCGTAAAGTCAGTTGGTTGAGGTGCTTCTGGCGCATAAGCTGCGACTGCATACACCCGCTTTCCATGCTGGAGAGGGATGCATACAATGCACACCTCAAGCGTTCGAAATTTTCGCACTTCACTATTGTATATTACCTTATAACTAATGCCTTTACGTATGAAGATTGCAACACCGCCCCCTTGAGTGGAGTCGGGCCGGTCTCTTCTTACGATATTGTAATTAATATTTGTCAGTTTATGTTTCTGGTTTAGCTTAGTTTCGCTAGCCATAAACACATCGGGACATAGATCTTTCAACAACTGGAAAAGGTTAGCTCTACGTTCGACCCTAATCAGTGAATTTACATTCACAGCTAGGATCCTAAGGGGCCTCTCTGACAGCGCGCCCATTACGACCTAAGTTGCGTTAAGCTAGGCAGTTGAGTGTAGATATGATCTACCCTCACTGTCTGCTCCCTTATCTGGCTTTGAAGCCCTGTTAACTGTGCTTGAATGCTCAGTAACAAGGTCAAAACCTCTGCTTCTGCCGCCGGTGCTTTAGGCACGGAGGCCTGTTGGACAACCTTTGGTGGCTTTTGTGTCGCCTTTGGTATTGCTCTTTGCGCCATTTGGGCGAAAGAGATACTTGGGTTGACAATCGGAGCACGCCCTACTGGACGTTTTTCAACGACAGCCTGCTTCGCCGTTTTCTGCTGCTTCATTTGCTGAAACCTCGGACAGCCCCGATAATTAGCAGGATGCCCGACGCTTCCGCAGACTGCGCATTTTAGCTGGGCCTTATCTTCGACCCGTTCCTCCCCGAGTTTGCACTCCCCCTTATTGTGGTTCTCTCCACACTTGACACAGCGCGACTGCATTTCGCAGTTGGCTGCGGCATGGCCGAACCTTTGGCAGCGCACGCATTGAAGCATGTCACCGCGCCTTTTTAATTTATCCCAAGTGACAACCTGGTAGTTGAGGACGGTGATACTCCTCAAACTCTCCAGTTTGCTGTTGGGTGAAAGCTGTACTAAAAATATCGGCAGCTTCCGTTTCTCCCGCCTGGACAAAGCCGTTTGGAATGGCTTGACGCTGATGATCTCGAGATCATCACTCGCTTTGCGGCAGAGCTCATCATAGAGCGTCTGGGGTTCCGTGCAGGAATCTATGCCCTTTAGAAGGACCGTTTGGATTTTCTCCAACTTAGGGGTAAAACTGAAGTATTCAGTGGCGGCTTCTTTTAATAAAAATCTAATTTTCTTATGCTCTTCCACTGTGTTGCAGTGGATAGCATGTCTACTATTACTAAGTCTTTTAATAAAAAAATGTTCGCCTATGGCCGACTTACATAGCTTTATAGTGTCCTCTAGGTCCATTCTAAACACATTAATGGGTGGCACATTTTCCTTTTTGCTTCGTGTTGTCTGTGGCTGCTGCTGGTGTACTTTCCCTCGCTGCTGCTCCTGGGCCTGCTGCTGTTGAGTCCATACCTGCTGCTGACTTCCACCGGGCTTGTCTGCCTCTGCTGTTTGTTGTTGTTGCTGCTGCTTGTTTTGCTGTTGTTGTTGTTGCTGCTGTGGCATTTCTTGCTGCTGCTCTGACACTTGGACGGGCACCTGTAGTTGTTGTTGTGCACTTTGTGCTGGCAATTGTTGTTGTTGTTGCCGCTGTTGCTGCTTGGCTTCCTGCTTTTGCTTTGGAGCTTGTTGTTGTCGCTGGGGTTTAGGGACTTGCTGTTCCTGCAGTCGAAGCTGCTCTTGTTGTTGTTTTTCCGCTGCTTTGACTGCTTTAACGGCTTCCTTATCTGCGAGCTCTTTTTTTTCTTTGGCTCTGCGGGCTTCTTGTTTCGCTTTCATGAGCTGGATCAGGGGCGCAACTTCTTGTCTGAGGGCATCCATTTTCCTCTCAAACTCGTTAATTTTTGTTTGGAGGGTCTGCTCCTCCTCTTCTTCTTCGTCTGATGACGGCTCTGGGGATGACAGACCAGCGAACTTGTTGCTGTCACCCGAAACGAAATGCCCTTCTCCCCCGTCGGACATATAGTTGACGTCATCATGTTCTGGCTTCTGATGTACTTTGGCTGCCGCTTCATTATTTGATGTGGGCGCCGTTTCCTTCTCTTCAGCTGGCAGCTTAGCTGAAGGTTTAGTGGAACGACGCTTCACAAGGTTCGGCTGTGGCTTCAGCGGTTGCCGTCTCCTCTTACCCATATCGGCTGTTTTTGCCGTTGGCTCACTTGCCATTGGCTTGATTGCCGTTGGATTCTCCTCTGTAGCTGGGGCACCTTTCGATGTCCCCGCTATATCGTCCGATTGCATAAGCTTGGACTCAAGCAAATGCTATTTGCAATTTTTAAGTTAAAAAAAAACTTCCAAATTTATTTCGACTCAGGTGGGAATCGAACGCCGTTCCTTCGGCTCTCGGGTCCGATGCCACTACCACTGAGCTATCGTTGTCTTAATAGCCTTACTGGCTAACTTGATTCTCGTTTACTAAACACTTGCCGAATTCGAATTAAAAACACTGTGAAAGCCGATTTGCGCGTGCACACTCTTCCACAGTACAAGATCGACTGACTGAGACATTCACCTTATCCTCTAGGCTATCTCCACTTTTTGAAATAGGAAAACATTTATCTATATGTATAAGCTGTTTAGGATTTGATTTTGGGTTGCTGGATTCGCTTTTGGATTGTTGGCTTTGCTTTTGGATTGTTAGATTTGCTTTTTTAATTCAACGCACGATATTAGCGACAGCAACTTTACAGCGGAAGTTTCCCTGGGTGTCCACTTCTGTTTGTAATTATTCAATGGTTTTGATGTAGTTCAGGCTTTATTAGAAACTTAATATCTTTTCTTATAACAGACCAATCCTAACTCGGTAATTTTATTAACTTTAAGAATTTTTGTAAAAAAAAAACACTTTATTTGTTTTGGTATTTAAGCCTCAATACAATTTATTCATTCATTCATTCATTCTGTACAGATAAAATATGATTATTCTATTTCTTTTACTTTCAGAATTTCGGAATTTGCAACAAAATATTTTCTACCAATTGCATTTACCTATCCATTATGCATAATGAGGAGCATAAGCACAATAAGATCATTGTTTTAGCTACATGATAATTACAAAGGACCTTTCATTGTTCGGTCTTCTTCAAAAATATTAAAGTGATTCCCTTCACAATACTATTATTAAATTTTTGAACTTTAAGCTCTTTCATTTGTGTTTTAAGTACCTATCTCTTAATAATTTTTCAATCCATTTTGCCACGTGTCGCGTCGAAACACGGCAAAAAATGACGCGAGGTTTCTTTTCTTCTTTTTTTCCGATCCTTATGAAAATAAATGATAAAAAGCGTATTATATTGTTTAATCTTATTTAAAACGTACTTAGTGACTATACAAAATAAAACAATACAATTACCGAGGAATTTAATAAAACTGCAAAGCATAACTATGAAAAGCATGTTACTGAGACTGGAAATATTCGGATTCATTTTAGCTGTGATGCTCTTAACAGAAAATGGTAAGTGTAGTTTTATATAATATACAAACGTCTATATATCAATTTCAAATTTTGAATATTTCTGAATATGTTTACATATATACAATTATACATATACCTACATGCATATATGTTAGGCCGGTCCTTATTTGCTTTTTTTTCGAAAATTAATGAAGACATCTGCTCAATCTGTTATATATGCCACCCACGAAATCCTCCCCTCCTCATGAAGTGCATTCCGCACATCAATATCCACATCTTTGACCTATGAGAACAATAGTGGCGTAACCAACTTTATTTTCTTTAGAAAAAAGAGGTTTTCATAAAAAATACATCTCTTATTATATCTATTTTAATAGCTGCGTTCCTTTGGAGATATTTATCTACTTTTTAGTACTTAAAACTACTTTGCTATACTGAAAAAGTAGTTGAAAGCAGCTTTAAGTACTTAAAAGTAGATAAATATTTCCAAAGGAACGCAGCTAATACAAAAATAGATTTTTGTTGATAGCTACACTTAAAAACAGATGGCACAATTGTTTTTAAAAAAACCCTGACCTAAAATCTCTCGTAGCTCAAAACTGAATTTTATGGCTTACACTATTGTTCTCATATCCTCATTTATTTATAATAAAAACAACAAGTTCTCTTCCATTATCTATCTACATTTTTTTAGTTGTTCTCGTGTTTGATGATTTTTCAAACTGAAACTTATAACGGATACGGGGTATAATTCTATTGGAGGTATAAAAAGTACAATTATTGGCAGTGACATAGATTTATGTCTCACTAGGTACATACCTAATTTATATGGAACGATATATTCGCACCCTTTTTAACCAGCCATTGCCTTTTAGCCAACTTATTTTACTTTCCAAAAGGACCCCAAATTCTTCTGTGCCCAAGGGCCCCAAGCTAGTTTACGACGGCGCACAGTGGCCCATTTTGACTTTTTTGCTTGCAAAATTAATATCTTCTAAACAAATAAAGATATCGCCACAATTTTTTTTATCTTGAAAGAAATTTCCAAGGCTATGAAAATTGTGAGTTTCAAAACAAAACTTTACAGGGTGTTTCAGAATTTGGTGTTAAAATAAGAAGTTTTATATAAGGTGATAAACATAATGGTATTTTGATATACAATCGTCAAAAATCAATTTCTGAAAGAATCTGAGTTAAGTGACACAGTGGGGAAAAAGGAAAGGAACCAATTCGAGTAAAACAATGGGGAGAAAAGTATTTTTTTTTTAATTTGTATGCAATTTTTTATATTTCTTTATAGAAGAGTACATTTTAAATGTATTTCAGTGATATATTACAAGTCAAACAGTGGAAAAAGATAAAAGTAAAGCCTGAACTACATCAAAACACAAAGTCAAAAAAGTACAAAAAAGTAAACAAGATGTTTTTTCTTCTTCCCCCTAGTAGCTCATTTGTATATCTCTCTTTCATTTTAAAAAAGTATTCGATTCAAAAATCTGAACTACATCAAAACAAAGTCAAAAAAGTACAAAAAAGTAAACACGATGTTTTTTCTCCTTCCCCCTAGTAGCTTGTTTGTATATCTCCCTTTCATTTTAAAAAAGTATTCGATTCAAAAAGCTTGAACAAGACCAAGCTTTTAATTTTCACAAATTTTTAAAAACAAATACACTCAAACAATATTTTATATCCTTTCCGTAAGGTAGCTCTTCGATCACATAGTTCCTGTCATTTTGCGAAAAGCAAGCTCTTTTGACAAACAATTTAAATTTCAAATACAGTCGATTCGCTATAAGTCGTACTTCCTTTAGGTCAAATTTGCCTCTAACTCAATTTTTTTTACCGTTTTTAATGAAACCGACTGCAGAAAAAAGATTAAATAGATTCCTCTTAGTCGAATTTCCCTCCAACTCGAACCAATTTTAGTGTCCTGTGGCGATTCGACTAAGATGGAGTTGACTGTAATTTGTTTACTTTTTCAATTTTTTTTTTATTTGAAATTTAAAACTTCAAAAACAAAAGTTCTTTTTTAATATTTTTCCAATAGATTTCAGGTAAATATACATGTGATTTTTATGTTTTGAACTTTTTTTACTTTTTGTACTTTTTTGACTTTGTGTTTTGATGTAGTTCAGGCTAAAAAGCTTGAACAAGACCAAGCTTTCAATTTTCTCAAAGTTCTAAAAACAAATACACTTAAACAATATTTTATATCCTTTCCGTAAGGTAGCTCTTCGATCACATAGTTCCTGTCATTTTGCGAAAAAAAGCTCTTTTGACAAACAATTTAAATTTCAAATACAGTCGATTCGCTATAAGTCGTACTTCCTTTAGGTCAAATTTTCCTCTAACTCAAATTTTTTTACCGTTTTTAATGAAACCGCCTGCAGCAAAAAGATTAAATAGATTCCTCTTAGTCGAATTTCCCTCCAACTCGAACCAATTTTAGTGTCCTGTGGCGATTCGACTAAGATGGAGTTGACTGTAATTTGTTTACTTTTTCAATTTTTTTTTTATTTGAAATTTAAAACTTCAAAAACAAAAGTTCTTTTTTAATATTTTTCCAATAGATTTCAGGTAAATATACATGTGATTTTTATGTTTTGAACTTTTTTTACTTTTTGTACTTTTTTGACTTTGTGTTTTGATGTAGTTCAGGCTAAAAAGCTTGAACAAGACCAAGCTTTCAATTTTCTCAAAGTTCTAAAAACAAATACACTTAAACAATATTTTATATCCTTTCCGTAAGGTAGCTCTTCGATCACATAGTTCCTGTCATTTTGCGAAAAAAAGCTCTTTTGACAAACAATTTAAATTTCAAATACAGTCGATTCGCTATAAGTCGTACTTCCTTTAGGTCAAATTTTCCTCTAACTCAAATTTTTTTACCGTTTTTAATGAAACCGCCTGCAGCAAAAAGATTAAATAGATTCCTCTTAGTCGAATTTCCCTCTAACTTGAACCAATTTTCGTGTCCTGTGACAATTCGACTTAGATGGAGTTGATTGTAATTCGTTTATTTTTCAATTTTTTTTTAATTTGAAATTTCAAAACTTCAAAAACAAAAGAGCTTTTTTAAAAAAATTTTTTTCCAATGGATGTCAGGTAAATATACCTACATGTGATTTTTATATTTTGAGTTTTGTTTACTTTTTCGTACTTTTTTGACTTTGTGTTTTGATGTAGTTCAGGCTTAACAAATTAACATATAAACAACACTAGATTTCTTTAAAACTATCATCTAAGTCCGGGGTAATTTATAATAAACTCATCATTTCTGGAGAGTATTGTTCTTTCAGATCTTTTTGGTTTCTTACATGCCTTAAGGAAGAAAAAAGTGGATCCGATGAGGTTGCAAGCATGTTAAATAGGTTCATTCTGCCGAATCCTTTATTTTTGCACTCCTGGGCTTTTTCTGACAGTTCTCCAAGTGGTAGTGATTGATATTCGATGATATTTTGACTATGGACCAAAATTTTGTGAAAAGTAGGCGTGAGTAGGCGTTTTTCAGGATACTTTTTACTTGCTCTATAGGGCAAGTATTGGTTTCGTGTCGAAATAAAATTTGAGGTTTTAATCAAAACCAACATTACGATGATGGAGAATTCCAAAAAAGTGGGTCTCGCAATTCCGTCCGTGCGTCTGTGCGTCTGTGCGGTTGTGCGTCCATCTGTACACATTTCCACAGCCTAAACGCGTGGATGGATTTTCTTCAAATTTGGTACAGATGATTTTTATGGAATTCTGAAAGTTGGTTTTTTTTTTGTTTTTTTTTTTATATCTCGCTTAGAAAGTGTACCTCCCATACAAAGGAGAGTGGGCATTTTGGCCCATTGGTGTAACACATTGAGACATACATCAAATGAAAAGTCTCGATGAGTGTACTATTTTTTTGTATGGGCACAAGTCTGTATCTCGTGCAGGGAAAGTGCAGTGATGCATTTTATGTCTAAAAATGTATGAAATAAA
The DNA here is from genome assembly GCF_945859705.1 of Episyrphus balteatus. Taxonomy (NCBI): domain Eukaryota; kingdom Metazoa; phylum Arthropoda; class Insecta; order Diptera; family Syrphidae; genus Episyrphus; species Episyrphus balteatus. Next base: position 104,838,272 of record NC_079136.1, read on the forward strand.
ATTCAGAAAAGTATACATTTTGACTAGACGCTCGATTAATTTGGTTCAAAAACATTACATAACTGTGTTGCAAGTTCAATTGGGCTATTCCATCACCAGTTTTCACCCATGACTTAATGCATTTTTCGGTTTTTTTAACACTTTTGTATGGGACGTGGCTCATTTGTGTAACACATTGATACATACTTCAAATGAAAGGTCTCGATTAGTTTGTTATTTTTTTATATGGCCAAAAGTCTGTGTCTCGTGCAGGGAAAGTGCAGTGATGCATTTTATGTTTAAAAATGTATGTAATAAAACTCAGAAAAGCATACATTTTGACTAGATGCTCAATTGACTTGATTCAAAAACATTATAATAACTTTGTTTTGTTGGACTAATCCATCAACTGCTCTAATTTTCAAAAAAAATGCATTTATCGGTTTTTATGGATTTATGAAATGCAATACCAAAAAATGTTTGAGTTAGTATATGATTTTCTGTACTTTGAAGTCGTGTGCGAAACTACCTTGTTGGTTTGAAAGTAATTTAAATATACGATGGTTGTGACTAATTTTTCAAAAATGCAAATCAAACTTTAAGTCACATTACTAATAAAATGTTGGAGTGAATTTAAACTCCAAACCATACCTTTTTTTGTTCTAAAAACACAAACATGTAAAATAAGCTGTAATACATTTTTGAACATAAAATGCAACACTCCACCTTCCACGAGAAAGAGTTTTGTGTCCATTCAAAGGAATAATGTGCTCATCAGTACCTTTTATTTGATGTAGGTCTCAATGTGTTACATTTATTTTTGAGCATAAAATGCACCACTGCACTTTCCCTGCACGAGATAGAGTCTTGTGTCCATACAAAAAAATAACACGCTCATTGAGATCTTTCATCTAATGTGTGTCTCAATATGTTACACCAATGAGCCAAAAGTGTTAAAAAAACCGAAAAATGCATTAAGTCATGGGTGAAAACTGGTGATGGAATAGCCCAATTGAACTTCCAACACAGTTATGTAATGTTTTTGAAACAATTTAATCGAGCATCTAGTCAAAATGTATACTTTTCTGAATTTTATTACACATATTTTTGAACATAAAATGCATCACTGCACTTTCCCTGCACGAGATACAGACTTGTGCCCATACTAAAAAACAATACACTCATCGAGACCTTTCATTTGATGTATGTCACAATGTGTTACACCGATGGGCCACGTCCCATACAAAAGTGCCCAGTCTCCTTTTACATTCTTAAGTGGAGACTTGCTTTATGCAGCTCATTTGTAGTTTTTGATTTTGTTTTTGTTTTTACTAAGTGCAATATAAATGTAACAAGGTGTAAGTTTATTATTGTTTTTTGATGTTTGAAACAAATTTGTAACCAATTTATCGATGTTCAATAAAGATTCCTTTGCCATCACCTGATGATGTTCATAGACATGAACGAAACGTCGTGACAAAAATATATTTGTTTTCATTGACCTAAAGCCCAGTTTAAAAACATGTAGACTACCACCTCCAATGGAACAGGGCAAACGTCGCGTTAAACAAATATCCACTTTTCTAGTGATTGAATTTTTCAAAATCCTTCATTAGTATTGAACTTTAGGTTATTATCTTTCAAATAATCTCTACAGCAGATTTTTGTGGAACGGGAGAGAATGGCGTCACTTTTTCGTGGATGCTGCCATGGTTCATCGATTGAAAACTCTTTAAACCTATGTATTTCGTTTGCAAGTTTTTTGCTCGCTTCTGTAATTGTTCATACATCTCGGATATGTAAAGTTTTGTTTTTTTTTTTTCAAAAAAGTTTAATGAGTTAGGGTTTGATTTTAATAAATAAAATAATATAGAGATTGAAGCAAATTACAAAATTCACACTCAATACAAAAAGCCGGTATACTATAAAACATAACTTAAGTTAAGCTTTTTAAGCATCCCCTGCCTACAACATATCCAAAATTTAGCTTTCTCGGTAATTTTGCATTTCTGACCCGTTTTTTTCCGACGAAATTACTGACTGAAGCAACTTTTAACATAAGAGCAAGTACGTGCGACCCAGTGGTGCTTTTTATTTTCAATGTGTTTCCAATTCAGTAATTTTTTTTAAGGCATAGCATAGCTTATTCAATACTTTATAATATTTAAACATGGAGATGGCATATTTTTGTGCACTAACGAAATTGGTATCAAATGAAAGGTGACAATAAGCACATTACGTGGGTAAAATATTTTCAAATTCGTTATTGGGGTTTTGGAGATATTTGAGTTTGAAGTTTCGGATTTCAAAATCAAGATTTCAGCTATTTTTTCGAACAATTAATCGTAGAATGCGTAATAATGGATCAAAAATCTTTTTCTATGTTAAAAAAAAATAATACATATTAGGTACCGTAACATGGGGTTACTTTGCTCCGTTTTTTGCACTATTTTTAGAAAACCTCTTAAAAATGGCAGAGACATTTTTTTATCTATTTGTTTTTTTTTTTTTTAATTCATTGATAACACATGAAGTAATGCATTAATTCTAAAAAAACCATTCAAATAACAGTAAAAATACTTTGTGTTTTAAGTTGAAAAGTGGGGAAAAGTAGTCCAAGGGACGGGGTTACTTTGCTCCACCTATACTGCCTGTATTTAAAAAGCTGGAGCAAAGTTAGTATTTTTCACCACAAAAAAAACACGAATTTCCTACCTCAACTTCACAGGTCAACTGCTTCTTACAAACTGTCGGCAGATGGTCCGTTGCAACACGTGGCAGATGTATATATGTGTGTGTGTATATTACAGTAGCTTTGATGTAGAGAATCTAACATGTCTGAGCGTGAATCAAGAAACTAACTTTTTTCGTCAGTGGCGCAAAGTTACCCCTGCCGGGGCAAAGTAACCCCATGTTACGGTAGCTATTTGCTTCTCAAAAGGTGATTTTTTTATAATGTTTAAAAAAAATAATACATATTAGGTACCTATTTACTTCTCAAAAGGTGATATTTTTAAAGCGAGGCCTTTGGCAAATCAAAATATCAAAATATTTCAGCGCGTTTTTGTGTTTTTTGCATATTATATAAGGTTTTTGTATGATTTATTGAACTGTTTTATATATAGAATTAGGGGTAACACATCAAGCACATCAGGCATATTTCAGCGCGTTTGTGAGTTTTTTGCATATTATAAGGTTTTTGTACGATTTATTGAACTGTTTTATATATAGAATTAGGGGTAACACATTAAGCTTAGCAATAATTGCAAAAAAAGTACACGCCACCACTGAATATTTTGATATTTTGATTTGCCAAAGGCCTCGCTTAAAAAAATCACTTTTTGGGAAGTAAATACCTAATATGTATTTTTTTTTTTAACATAGAAAAAGATTTTTGATACAGATTAATAGGCAAGAGAAATACCTTTCATTTGATAACAATATTATTTCTGTACATCCATTAGTAGAAGCAGAGCCCGACTCAGGACAACACGACTTTGTACACCCCGACTCACGACAGCCCGATTCAACCCATAGCCCAACTCAAGATAGCCCGACTCATCGCAACTCGACTCAGGTAAGAACTCGACCTGAGTCGAGTTGCGATGAGTCGGGTTATCTTGAGTCGGGCTACACGGGTTGAATTGGGCTGTCGTGTGTTGGGGTGTCGTGTTGTCCTGAGTCGGGCTATACCCTTCCCCATCCATTATTACGCATTCTAATTGTTCGAAAAAAAAGTTATGACTGAATATTTTGATATTTTGATTTGCCAAAGGCCTCGCTTAAAAAAATCACCTTTTGAGAAGTAAATACCTAATATGTATTATTTTTTTTAACATAGAAAAAGATTTTTGATACAGATTAATAGGCAAGAGAAATACCTTTCATTTGATAACAATATTATTTCTGTACATCCATTATTACGCATTCTTATTGTTCGAAAAAATAGCTGAAATCTTGATTTTGAAATCCGAAACTTCAAACTCAAATATCTCCAAAACCCCACTAACGAATTAGAAAATATTTTACCCACGTAATGTGCTTATCGTCACCTTTCATTTGATACCAATTTCGTTAGTGCACAATGTGCCATCTCCTTTCCGCAACAAACTAGTTTTTTTTGTAGGTTGGGTTGAGTCAAGGAAACAAAATTTTATGGTTTATTATATTTTATAGTTTTTGAAAAAAAAAAAATGCAAAAAAAAATTGTTTGAACTAATTTTTTTTGGAATGGGCGACGGGCGCCCCACGCCCAACACAAAAAAAATTCGTTATCAGTGAAAAAAGAGCATTAATTCAAGGTTAATCCAATACTGTGTCACTAATAAGGCACTAAATGTTAAAAAATAATACAATCGTTAATGTTTCATAAATTAATGAAGCAACAAGTCCAGTCACTCGAAATTAAAAAACAGGGTATGCTTTGAAAAGTGTTCGGTTTTCTATTTTTGTTTGAAAACAAATGAGAACATTAAATTTTGAAAACAAATGAGAGCATTGAATTTTGAAAACAAAATCACTACATTCGAAGGTACATAAAGGCCTGGCCACACCGGAGGGTATGCGGTTGCGGTACGGGTAACGGTGACGTTACGTGAACGTTGATTTGTCAGTTTGGAATTTTGTTCATTCAAGTACCCATACCGCTCCCGCAAATAGGCAACTCTACCCTACCCTTCGGTGTGGTCAAGCCTTAAATCCTTGAAATAATATTTCGAATTTTGTTTTAATATTTTTTCTAAAATTATTTCATAAAATAGCTTTTTTCAAAACAAAATAAAAGACACTTTTTTTGCTACAAAATTGCACGTTATTATGTAGGTGAAATTGTTGATTTCTTTTTCGTTCTTTTGTATTGGACTTGATTGCGTCTGTTTTTTATTTTCTTAAATTATTTTTTTTTCTGCAAGGCAAAAACATACATAAGGTTCCGTAACAAAACAAAAAAAATGAGAAAAATTAAGATTTTTAGTCACGGCACATGAAAAACCGTCACAGGGTGACCATTTTTTCGACTTTTTATCAAATGCCCATAACTCCCAAAATATATGGCTGCAATTTTTTTTTTATTATTTTTCTGATAACTGTCACCACCTTCCCTATCTACCGTTTTCGTTTCGACGTTAACTTTTGGGACACCCTGTATACATAGTTGATGGTTATAAATAAATGTTTATTTAAATCCCTTACTTTTAAAGCTTTCAAATAAATATAAATTCACGAAATATCACAATCGTCAACAAACTGAAAAAAAACTTGATTCTTGGTTAAGTTTCGACAACCAACTGACAGACCTCTATCAGGAATTCAAGAAATTTGCAGATCGGAATTTCAGTTGGAATGTGAAAGTGAATTCAATACAACTCTTAAATAGGCGAAAACTTATAGTGCAGTCATTTTAGTCATTTTGAACCCCAGTCATTGGAAAAATTCCTAGTGGGCTGGTTTTGGTATACACCTTTATTATGGTTTTTTTATGAAGATGTGTAAAATCGACATTGATATCGTGCCGGCTTAAAAAGTTATAAGGGTGAAAAGGTCACGAAAAGTTTTCCGCAAATATCTCGCGACCTATTAATCGGAGGTTATAAGAGATAAAAATTGTTTGTCGTGAAATTATCTACACCATTATGTCCGTAACATTTTTCTGTTAAATGAACGGTTTCGGGAGTAGAGCGCAGAGACGGTGGGGGAGTAGAGCGCAGAGACGGTGCACATAGGGGTATTTAGTCAATTTAGGCGGACAAAACACGAAATTTTAAACTGATCCAAATGTAAAAAATCAACATCCTACTAAAAGTAGATAACTTGCTTAGCATTTTCTTATAGTTTTAAAATTGATTATCACTTCAGGTGACTAACAGCAGCGCTCTAGAGTTCAAGGTTTTCAGCCCAAAGATAAAATTAATTTTTTTTTGTAATTTAGCGACTGTGCTTAAGTAAGTACTTTTTTTTTAAGTGAATTTAGAAAAAAAGTTTTTATAGAATATTGATAAGGAGATACGAAACTGTCTACTAGATGTTGTATCTAAATGTTGTATTACTTTATAAATAAAAAAGTGATATCGACGGTTAAACTGCAAAACCTCGTAAATATATTATTAATGCAAACAATTCAGAAAATTCAGAGCTATCTTTTGGTATATTCAGCTTAACAATGTTGTTCTGAACATTTTTCAGAAATGACAAAATTCAAACACTCGTATTGATAGATCCCATAAAAAAACAAGAAACACAACATTTTGTTTTTTGATTTCTGAAAAACTTGCAAAAACGACTTACGAGGTTTTGCAGTTTAACCGTCGATATGTTGAATCTTAATATAAATTAATCGTAAAAAAAGTAAATTTCTGTGTTGGTAAGGAGATAAGTTATACAATTTCACATTATTGTGTGATAAAATTTAATGATTTCTAAAGGTAAACCTCTTATCTAATTGAATATGTAAAAAATAAGTGCAACTAAGTGCAACTTCGACACATTTGCCCTTCTTAAAGGTTTTAGGTTTTGAAAAATGGTTACCTTGTATTCAGCATCCATATTTTAAGTTTTTTTTAAAGATTCAACTTTTTGAACTACAGAACCTGTATCCTTATGATTTTCCTAAATTTTAAGACATTTATCTTGGCGATACCATTAATAGAACTCCATTTATAAGAGTTCTAACAAACCATTTGGATCCATTCTTGACACTTTTTTGTTTGATCAAAAAGTGGTTTAGGAAGAAAAATGTTTTCATTGAAATCAACACTTAAAACCCTTTATTCCAGTACTAAATACAAGCTTTTAACTTGTTGATGCAGATAAACCGGAAAAATAATTTTGTCCGCGTAAAATTGGTAAATACCCCTTTGTGCGGTGGCTAGATTGCACTAATTTGTTTGGAAAACAATTAATGTTAACATTTTAACATGCGCCGCAATGAACTTTCAGGGAAAATCATTTGGCGGGCGTGTCGCGTCGGGATGTTTCTTGAATAAGTAAACTGCAAAGAGTTACTTGATTAGGTACATCTTGGTGGTGTGGAAAAAGATAAATCTATTTTTCTTTTTAAAATCTCTTATTGTGACTCAGTTCCCGGGAATCTACTCGATCCCCAACCGAATCAAATTTCAATCTGTGAACTCTCCGGGATGAACCGACATATATGTCATTGTTGACACTTACTTAGCCAAATGTCATTCTATCACTACCGCACCGGCGGCTTCGGTAATACGAAATCTTGTGAAAGTGACTCTCAATCCCGCCGCAGTGCATCTGCGTCTTCGGTAATAGGCATGATTGTGAAATGGTGTTCCACTTACTTTCACAAGCGAAGCCAAATACCTGCTCTGGAAAAAGTAACATATCGCGACAAGCTAAGCAAAGTCCAACCTTCAGCCTGCATGTGTATCAGCGGAGCTCTCCTTTCGACACCTTCCGCCGCTCTAGATATATTACTCAATCTTCCACATATAGATAAGTTTTATCCGATATCACTTGTGCGCCTCCACAATAAATTAAAACAAAATAGCGAGACCTAAACAAATAAACAATACAACATTGTATCGATCTACAATGTTGGATCATAGCATATACCCTTCTGGTGTATTCTAATATTTATCTTGTAATAATAAACTGCGACATCCAAGCATCCACTGTTAGATGCTGTGTCATCATTTTTAAGTAGTAATAAACTGCGACACCCAAGCATCCGCTAGAGCAACTGTAAGATGCTGTGTCATCATTTTTAAACAAAGAACATTGCAACGATCCCCAGTTGGATCATTCCAAATATAAAAATTATAATTTAATCTTAAGTTGACCATCGCAGAAGATACAGCGAATCTTAAGTTAACCATTGGACAAGATACATCCAATCTTAAGTTTACCATCGCAGAAGATACTTCGTATCTTAAGACAACCTTTGAGATTCAAACTAATAAATTTATTGCTTTTTTAAAAAATATTTTAAAGAAGTTTAATTTAAAATTGATATATTCAGCAAGCAAGTGGCCGCGAGCACTGCTATTCGACTCAAAGCCATCTCTCAATGCACCAATAACTCTATTGGCCACACAAATATTCTGAATTCATTCGGATCAATCCACAGTCACTGCAACTAAACCACCCCACAATTGGTCTTTGGCAATAATTATGAAGTCACCATCCCAAATAGGTCAGAATGGGACAATGCCGAGTTTCTGAGAGATGATTCAATTCATTTCTACACAGATGGTTCTAAAACCAATGACGGAGTAGGTCGGGGTATACTCAGAAAGACTTAATGTTAGTCAATCCTTCCGTCTCCCTAATCACTGCAGCGTGTTCCAAGCGGAAATAATGGCGATTAAAGAGGTGTTGACTTGGCTCAAAGAAAACGTGATATCTACATCGCATATCCGCATCTTCTCTGATAGCCAGGCAGCCCTTAAATCGTTAGCTTCGGTTTCCACAAACTCCGTTACTGCCCGCGACTGTCGATCATCTCTCATGGAGATGTCAGAACAGTTTAACATTCACCTCATGCTGAAGCAAGAAGCTACAGAGAAGCTACAGTCTCTAAGCAGATTGCATATCAGCTCTGTGATAGGTGTCTTAACAGGACATTGTCTCATAGGTAGACACGCCATAAGACTTGGCGTAGTCTCTAACGACTTCTGTAGAAGTTGCCTTGATGAGGAGGAAGAAGAAACAATCCAAGATCTTCTCTGCTCATGTCTTCCCTTTCCAGTAGAAGTAAAAAATATTTCTTAGAAGATGCTAGTGAATTAATCAATACTGACATCTTCAACTTTCACCGCTTCATTAAAAGCTCCAACTGTTTTAATTAGTGAGGAATATCCTTGCAAAATCATGGTATCACAACGGACCAATAAGTGTGTCAGTCGTTTTCCATTTCTACCTAACCTAACCTGACCTATTGTGAAATTCTACCAACAAATGGGTAACGCTGGTACTTTTCGATCAAATTTGAAAAATTCGTATGTTTATGCGGCCTCGCTGTGTGAGCTTTTTTTGTGATAGACTTATGCGTTAAACATGATGCAGAGTGAGATGCAAACGTCCTATCTTACCCCAACTAACAATTTTACTTCCACAAGGGTCTAACGAAGCTGTTTCGATTTTAGAAATATTGCTTGTATACGACCATAGAGAAGCCCTTTTGGCCCACCCGAGAAGCTTGATAGGCTTTAGAAGAGTCATATGCAAGTTGATTGGAGAGACTCAAAACATGTGTTTAATGCCTTATGCAACATTCAAGATTTGAAAATCTGTATTACTGCTACAGGCTTTTAATTTTATTTAGATGCTCGGAGCAGACTTGTCGAAGGCTTGTGAAAGTCTAAACGAGGTATATTCCAAATAGAATAAAGAAAAAAATACTTTTTTTTTCATTCTAATTTTTTAAAATTTTCATTTTTTTTATTTTTTTTCATTTTTTTGTTTGTTTTCTCATCCAGTCAAAGTTTTCTTCTGAAATTAAATGTCCAAACACAATTTGTTGCATCGCAACATGGTTCATGGTTGAAAAGATGCAAATCGCCGACGGCATCTACATTGCATAAAATCACCGACGGGAAATCATGCATACACTTTTTTTATCATCAAAACTACCAAAATTGGGAGCGCATAAAAGATGTCACAAACACATATATAGTAATTGGGGGAGTTTACTCCGAATAGCTAACTCCGAAAGTTTATCGGCATAAATGTTTTGGTCCCTCCCACGATGCGTATGTGTATGTGTGCAGATGGTCAAGCAGCAGCAGCCGATCGATCGACTATTAGGAAGCTAAGCGATGAGGGTGAGCGGTGCGAGGCTATATGTATGCTTGCATGCAGTAGATGGTCAAGAAACGGTTGACCATAGCTCGGTTGACATAAGCTTCCTAAAAATATGCATGCCCATCCAACTGGTCAAGCAACGGTTGAAAAGCTAGAAAAGATCTAAGGGTCAATGATCTATAGCTGGACCAAAAGCGGAATCAGCTGTCGACCGAGATTAAATGTTTTTTGAACTAACCCAGGCAATTCATTCCAAGTTTGAAAGTTGTGAAAGAAAGTAACCATTTAACGAAGAATAAATAAATAAACTTTAATTATAATTTTTAAATTTAAACTGATTTTGTTTTTTTTTTATAAACGGACTTTTTTCTTGCTTTTCATTTCGCTTTTGCGCTTCTGCGATCTTTTGTGGTTTCCGACGGCAACCTAGGGATTTGACTCCGCAACAGTTGGTCTGCGGAGAATACAAACCATTATTTTTTTCCTTTTTTTTGCTAATGTCCTTGCGACAAACATTGGTCCTTCGAGCCGGATGGTAAAGGATTCCAACAGGATCATTAAGAACTAAAAACAGTGCGTGAAATAAAGACATTAAGATACAAGTTCGTGTGCGTGTAGGTTAGATATAAACCTCAAAGACAATCGCGTTTGTGCGTCGCGTCGTGTTAAATAAAGACATTCGAAGTCGTGCAGTGGATTTTTCGTCATCCTGAAATTTATTGTGAAGATCTGGACTTGAAAGAAGCTGTTACAACAGGAAGCAACGCAATTCTACAGGTGTGTGGCTTTTTAATAAAATATAATTATATTTCTTTTAATCCATTGATCATATTCGATCTAATTAAAAACGTGTGTTGTGTGGGTTCTGGGTATACTGATTAAATATTTATATTCAACATGAGCAAAGTCAAAGTTCCTTGTGTAGTAGATTCGGTCTCAACTATTTTGAGAGATTTAGATGCTGATTATAAAGCATATGAAAAATTAGATTTTAAATCAAAAACATCAATTCATATGAATGAAGCGCGGTTAGCTAATCTAGAGGCATCTTTTGAGGAGGCTAGAGTTCTTCACCAAAAAATCGTTGAAGCTCCCACTGAAGACGCAAAGGTCAACTATATGGATAATTTGATTTTTCATAAATTAAAAGAAATTTATTTCAATTATTCATGTGAATTAAAAGAGGTTTTATCAAAAATTGAAAACCAAAATCCACATAATAGGTCCTTGATCGGATCAAATGCACCATCACCGTCGGTAGAACTTAAACTACCTCCTATTAAAATCCCAACTTTTGATGGTTCTCTGAAAATGTGGCCAGAATTTAAAAGCTTGTTTGAAGCAATGGTCAATAAAAACACTTCAATTTCTGATGCTCATAAACTTCAATATCTGAAAGGTAATTTATCTGGTGAAGCAGCCCGAATACTTCGAAATACAGATACGAATTTTGAATCTGCATGGGCGTTGTTGGTTAAGAGATTTCAAAATATCAGGTTATTGAAAGACAATCAATTCAAACTTCTTTTTGATCAGTCAAAAATAATTCAAGAGTCATCTGAAGATCTTAAAGTATTATTAGATACGACAAACGAAGCCAAACAATCATTAAAAAATCTTGGAGTAGCTGTAGAATCATGGGAAGATGTTCTCATATTTCATACGGTTCAGAAACTTCCTTTTACAACTCGTGGACTTTGGGAATCGCATATTTCGACGCATGTTGACTATCCGCAATACAGCGTCTTAGAAGATTTTATTTTAATGAGATCGAGAACATTGGATGTCATTGGACAATCCTCTTCAGACTTAAATCAGCATAAAACTAAAAGGGCTCCGTCGAGTACAGTTAGAGTTCACAACTCTAAAATTATCAATAAGTGTGTGCTTTGTCAGGGCTTACACTCTATTCGAAATTGCTTTAAATTTAAAGCATTTAATGTTAAAAAAAGGCATGAATTCGTTAAAAAAAATAACTTATGCTTTAACTGCCTTTCAAATGGACATTTTACCCAAAATTGCACAAGCACATTTACGTGTTCTACTTGTCATCAAAAACATCATTCGTTATTGCACATGAATGATGCAGCTAAGGCAGTGCAAAGCACCGAAACCACTCCGATCAATGTAACTGCCTCGGGATCGGCAGAAAACTCTGCGAATTCTATCGCAATTGCTTCAGCAAACAATGCGTGTATAGCCGAAAACGAACATGCACCCGTTCTTCTGGCTACGGCCCTCATAAAGGTTCTGACACCTTCTGGCCAACCGTTGCTGCTGCGAGCGTTACTAGATCAAGGATCAGAATCATCATTCATTACTGAGGCTGCTGCTCAACTTCTCAATTTAAAAAGAATAAGAAATTGTGTAAAGGTAATTGGCGTTGGGGAAAGCAATGTGAGTACTTCAAATTGGAGGGTCACTTTCAGGATTTTATCTAACGTAAACCAAGATTTTAATCTACAGCTAAATGCTTTGGTTCTACCCAAACTTTCAGCTGTTCTTCCCACACGTAAGGTACCTAACGGTAATTGGAATCATCTCAAGATGCTTGAACTTGCTGATCCAACATTCTTCAGACCCAGCAAAATAGATGTTTTACTAGGCAGTGATGTTTATCCATCCATTATCCTTGACGGCTTAATAAAGGGAGAGCCAGGTACGCCTATCGCTCAAAGAACAGAGCTTGGGTGGGTGCTTTCTGGAGGGATTTCAACCAGTAGTCAATCTCAAGTCCAGGCTTTTCATATAAAAATTGAATCTCAAACCTTAGATAGTCTGCTCAGGAAGTTCTGGGAATTGGAAGAAGTTCAAGGTAAAAGATTTTTATCACCGGAGGAAGAAAAATGTGAAAAACATTTTTGCAGGACGCATCAAAGGCAATTAAATGGAAAGTATGTTGTCCAACTTCCCTTCAAAGAAGGAACATATCCTTCGATAGGGTTGTCTCACAGATCCGCTCTTGTAAGGTTTTTACAATTGGAAAGAAAATTTCAAACTAATGCTTCATTTAAAGCTGAGTATAAAAGGGTATTCAAAGAATACAAAGAGCTTGGACATATGACCGAGGTACCACTTGCTGCAACAAAATCTTCTCACTATTATCTTCCCCACCACGCAGTAATGAAGGAAGCTAGTTCAACTACAAAGTTGCGAATTGTATTTGACGCGTCCTGTAAGACATCCGATGGGACGTCGCTCAATGATCATCTGTATGTTGGGCCTAGATTGCAAGACGATATCTTCGATCATATCGCACGTTTTAGAAGGTTCAAAATTGCATTCACAGCGGACATTAATAAAATGTATCGACAAATTTGGGTCACTCCAAGGGATTCTATGTATCAACTGGTTTTATGGCGAGATGTAGAAGGAGAAGAAGTTAAAACGTACCGTCTTAACACGGTTACATTCGGTACTGCTGCTGCACCGTACTTAGCTATCCGAACTCTTCAACAACTGGCATCTGATGAACGTGATGACTTCCCCCTTGCATCGAAGATAGCCCTAAAAAACTTTTATGTCGATGATGTTATTCATGGGGCAGATTCAGTAGATGAAGCGTTGGAGATGCAGACACAGCTCATAAAGATGTTGAAGCAAGGAGGATTTCCGTTACGAAAATGGGCAAGTAACTGCGAGGAGCTTTTGACGTCTGTGCCAGAAGAAGACAGGGAGATACAAATTCCATTATCGTTCGATGAGAAGAATTCTATTAAGGCTCTTGGGATCCAGTGGCATCCAGCAAGGGACATTTTTACATTCAAAATCTCACTTCAGGAACATAATAAAATCACGAAGAGAACCATACTATCCGATCTTGCTCGCCTTTACGATCCAATGGGTTGGATAGCACCCTGCGTCATCGTTGGGAAAATAATAATGCAAGATATTTGGAAAAACAAACAAACATGGGATTCTGAGCTCCCATCATCAATAATTTCAGAGTGGCAAACGTTGAAGGCTGGACTGAGCTTTTTAAGTGACATCGAGATTCCTCACTGGATTTATCTCACCAACGAATCACAGGTCGAGGTTCACGGATTCTGCGATGCATCTGAAAAGGCATATGCGGCAACCATATACCTTAGGGTTACCACCAAAACCGAAACTTTCGTCAATCTCATCGTGTCAAAAACTAGAGTAGAACCTCTTAAAACCAAATCACTGGCTCGGTTGGAGCTTTGCGGAGCTCTGTTGTTGGCACAGCTAGTAGTTAATACTATAGAAACTATGGCACTTCAATCGGCAAAAATTTTTACTTGGTGTGACTCGCAAATAACTCTAGCTTGGATTAAAAGCGCACCATACTTAAGAACAACGTTCGTTGCCAACAGAGTGGCAGAAATCCAGGAACTGACAGATGCTGAGTGTTGGAATTACGTTCCATCCAAGGATAACCCCGCCGACATCGCGTCGCGAGGAATCTCTCCAAGTGATCTCACTCACAACCGTCAATGGTGGTATGGGCCTGATTTCCTACAATCGTTTGATGAAACTGTTCACCCTTCGTTTGAAATCAATTCAACGGATCTTGAGATGAAAGGGTCGGATGGTTCCAAAACCAAAGGCAAGTTGATCGCATCTGGGTACCCCATTATTAATATTTTTCAGCTCTGCGTTCACTTCAACACATTCGAATCAAACCAACTTCTTTTCAATCGATTTTCATCCCTTAATCGGTTATATCGAGCTGCAGCGTACTGGCGTCGATTCTTAAAAAACTTTCAATTTAAAGCAAAGAAATTACCAACTCGTGTGCGTGGACCACTATCAGTCGATGAGATATCTTCAGCTCGACTACGATTAATTGTTCTTGTACAACAGGAGCATTTTCCTGAAGAGATCTCGAAACTTACCAAAGGAGAAATGGTTTCTAAACAAAGCAAACTAGCAAAACTTTCACCATTCATGGATGACAAGGGTATCATGCGAGTTGGAGGCCGACTAGAAAATGCGAATCTACCTTACTCGCAAAAGCATCCGGTAATACTTCCGTCAAGTAATTTTCTTACGTCACTCATCGTCCACGATGTCCACATGAAAACTCTTCACGGCGGTCAGCAATTGATGATGGCTACGCTTCGGTCAGAGTATTGGATTTTGCGTTTAAAATCGACTACTAAGCAATGTATCCACAAGTGTCTGAGATGTTACAGATTTAATGCAACACGCATGCAGCAGCAAATGGGAAATTTGCCAACACTAAGAGTGACTCAAGCGCGACCCTTTCAGACAACGGGAGTGGATTATGCTGGTCCTGTTCAGCTCAAAGCTTGGAAGGGTCGATGTAGCAAAGTAACCAAAGCCTACATCGCGATTTTTGTATGTTTTTGTACAAAAGCAGTTCATTTGGAACTTGTAAGTGACTACACCACATCCGCATTCCTTGCCGCTTTTAAGCGTTTTACTGCTCGCCGTGGAATATGTTCAAATCTGTACAGTGACTGTGGTACAAACTTCAAAGGGGCTGCAAACGGTATGGAATTTGAAAAGACTTTCATGCCCAAGCAATGGACAGAAGATATAGGAAGGTTTCTTCTAGATAATGGTACACACTGGCACTTCAACCCTCCTGCAGCTCCACATTTTGGTGGTCTTTGGGAAGCAGGTGTAAAGTCCATGAAGTACCACTTAAAGCGAGTTATCGGACACTACACCTTAACCTTTGAAGAATACGGAACTGTACTAACACAAGTAGAAGCCTGTTTAAATTCCCGCCCATTGTGTCCTATAAATGAAGATCCTGACGATCTCTCAATATTGACACCAGGACATTTTTTAATTGGGTCAGCACTTAACACAGTTCCAGAAAAAGACTTAACAGGAGTTAAGGACTCTCACTTAGATAGATGGCAACTGATGCAAAAAATTCACCAGGATATTTGGAAAAAGTGGAAATCGGAATACTTGGTTAGACTTCAACGACGACCAAAGTGGCTAACGCCAAATAATGATCTCAAAGTGGGGAATCTCGTGCTCTTACCTGAGGAACAAACACCGCCTACTCTTTGGCAACTCGGAAAAATCACGGACATGCACCCCGGAACGGATGGAAAAGTTCGTGTGGTCACAATAAAAACAGCAACTGCCTTATTAAAGCGCCCTATAGCCAAACTTTGTTTCCTCCCAATGGTAAACGATTCAATTACAGAAACCCACTCACACACACTTTAAATACAAAATCCATCTTATTTACTTAAACTTTCAACTTAATTTAAACTTCATTTAATATATCTAAATAAAGAATAACTTTTAATCTATAGCCTAATATTGCCACACACCATTCACCACACCGACCTTCTTTTTTTTTTTTTTTTTTTTCATGTATACGTCGAGGATCAACCATCTCCTAAAGCCTTATCTGGAACCAAGTGGAAAATCAACTCAACAAGACTCATGAAAACAACTCTTTCCTTTGATTACATCGTTTCTTGTTCCGGGGGGCCCGGCAGGATGTTGCATCGCAACATGGTTCATGGTTGAAAAGATGCAAATCGCCGACGGCATCTACATTGCATAAAATCACCGACGGGAAATCATGCATACACTTTTTTTATCATCAAAACTACCAAAATTGGGAGCGCATAAAAGATGTCACAAACACATATATAGTAATTGGGGGAGTTTACTCCGAATAGCTAACTCCGAAAGTTTATCGGCATAAATGTTTTGGTCCCTCCCACGATGCGTATGTGTATGTGTGCAGATGGTCAAGCAGCAGCAGCCGATCGATCGACTATTAGGAAGCTAAGCGATGAGGGTGAGCGGTGCGAGGCTATATGTATGCTTGCATGCAGTAGATGGTCAAGAAACGGTTGACCATAGCTCGGTTGACATAAGCTTCCTAAAAATATGCATGCCCATCCAACTGGTCAAGCAACGGTTGAAAAGCTAGAAAAGATCTAAGGGTCAATGATCTATAGCTGGACCAAAAGCGGAATCAGCTGTCGACCGAGATTAAATGTTTTTTGAACTAACCCAGGCAATTCATTCCAAGTTTGAAAGTTGTGAAAGAAAGTAACCATTTAACGAAGAATAAATAAATAAACTTTAATTATAATTTTTAAATTTAAACTGATTTTGTTTTTTTTTTATAAACGGACTTTTTTCTTGCTTTTCATTTCGCTTTTGCGCTTCTGCGATCTTTTGTGGTTTCCGACGGCAACCTAGGGATTTGACTCCGCAACAGTTGGTCTGCGGAGAATACAAACCATTATTTTTTTCCTTTTTTTTGCTAATGTCCTTGCGACAAACACAATTATATTGAGAAAAAACTTCTTTACTTACTTGACGCATTTTGCGGGAGGATTTGAACCTCGTACGTCCTGATTGATAGTCCGGTACCGTACCCATCGAGCTACTTAGGTATATACTAAAAGCGTTTCAAATTTGAACTAGGTGAAACAAGAGCTTCCTAACGGCTTCGATTTAATTTCCTGATGAGTTGCACTATCTTAAGGAATATGGTGACCAATTGTGTTTTTTTTTCAAAGGTATTACTTTTGGTTATTTTCCGTTTTTTTTTAATGTCTTGTAAAAAATTATTTAATAAAACTTAATAATATTATACTGATTGCCAAACCATATCGGATGACTGAGAATAACTTTTTACTCAAGAACAATTTTTCTGAAGCAGAAAAAAATATCTGAAAAATTCGGTTTTTTTTTAGAGGTTTCTTAACTTAATCTGACGAGATCGTAGCCCTCCTCTGATGGAATTTGGCAATTATTGGCTTGACAGATAGAAAACAAAATATACTGTCCCGTTAGATATCTATATTATGTATTTCGTTCCAAATATCACCCGGATGCCGTCAAACTGCAATTTTCTTAAAAATTAGAGAATAAGCTTTTTTTACCTTAGATTTAAAATCTAAAATGTCCATTTTATCTCGAATAAGTAGAGAATATTAAAATCTTGTTTTCCTTTATATCACTATTTTAAACCAATTAGCGATATAAAAAGATTCACTTTTTCATTTATTTATTTATAACAATGAATAAGAAAACCAAAAATGGTCACCATAATCGCGCTTATCCAAATAATCCTTATTCTCATGTGTTTGTCTGACAGTTTACAAAATTTAGCTTGTACTCACTTTCACAGGGCTTCTACAAATAAAATTAGCGAACCTAACTTCGCTTAGGCAAACTCATAAAACTAAATGCTTTTTTCAATGTTTTGCTTGTGATTAAAGGGCTTCTACAAATATAAATAGAAAACCCTTAACTTCTCTAAGGCAAAAATATAAAACTAAAAGCTTTTCGCGCATGCGCCTGAAATTGAATTTCTTTTTTTCTTATACAGAGATATAAAATATAAAAAGTTCCTTGGCAGCAAATTAATTGCTTTAACCGTTTAGAACATAATCGTATTCAAATCGCAAATGCATACTTGTCATAAGAAAACTATTGAAATCAGTGGGCATTGGTTTTGATACGAATATCTTCTTAACGGTTAAAGCAATTAATTTGCTGCCAAGGAACTTTTTATAGAACGTTTAATTCCCTACAAGAAAACATCTTGCTAATTTGAAAATATTTTTCAAATTTTCAGTGAATTAGAAAATTTTGAAATTGAAAATTGATTTTTTAATTTTTTTCTCTATTTAAATCGTGAATAACTTCTTCAAAACTCAATTTAGGGAAAATTACTATGAGACCTTTTTTGTAGAGAATTAAATTTCCTATAAGAATCTGTCGAGGTTTTATTTTTCTATTCACTTATTTGCTCATCACAAAATTCCAAAGTGAAACAGTCAAATTGAAAAAACACTTCGATTTAAAAAGCTTAATTACTCGAATACGGCTCGTCTGACGAAAATTTTCAATCAGATCTTTTTTGTAGGAAATTTAATTTTATATAAGAAAAAATGAACAGAATTTTTTTTTACTTTGAGCGTCTAGCAGTTCTGGTGTAACACATCATATCATGTATAAAAATAAAAAACACCAATGATAGACCTCTTAAAATTATTTTTAACGGCTCAAATTTTCACCAAATTTTTTTTTCATCATCCTGAACAAGATTTTCGAAGTAACTTTAAAAAAAAAATATTTTATTTTTTTGGCCCAGTCTAATATACAGGGTGTGCAATAGAGAATGGACAGCCCTAAAACGACTGATAGCTACACTTATGACTGTTCTAAAAACAGATAGAAAAAAGTGTTCTATCGCAACCAGTTCATAAAATATTGGTTTTTTTTCGTTCAGTGTATTTTAAATTTTATCATCTTATGTTTTTTGTTCACTACAACAACGAATGAATTAATTTTATTTATTTCTTTTTTTTTAACATTTTCTACAATATTCGTATGAGTTCATAAATGCTTTAAAAACTGCATAGCTATTGTACATTTTCGTAAAAAAAATTTTGAAATCTGTTTTTTGATGCAAAATGTAAAAAAAGTATTTTATGAAAAATTTTAAACACCTGTGGTATAAAATAATTCTATGGAAGCCTAAGTGGCCTCGGATGTCTAAATTGACCGGACTAATTATTTTCAATAAAAAAAAAAACAATTCAACAATTTATTTCGATCAAATATTAAAATGTTGTAACTATAACACATCTATTTTGTGGAATGTTTGTTTAAAAAGGCAAAACTGTTTTACTGCGGTTAAATTGAAATTTAAGGTAATGTTTTTCTTTTTTTAATTATGTTTGACGGCTAACATATTATTGAGATAGTTTCGGTTATATACATTTACAAAAATAAATGCATTTAAGGCAATTGTATAATTTGTAGTTCTACCATACTTAAATACCTATCTAAGTGATTTTGAATCTGATAAATTTTCGAACTGGATTAAAAAAAAAATACATAGCATTCATAAAGATTTTGTAAGCAGTTCTAATACAATTTCATTGGCAAAGCCATTTAAAGGAAGTCATTTAATGGCTTTTATTTCTTGTGCTTCTACAATGGAATTTCATGTAGCCTTATTGAAATTTAAACGAAATGTTTACATTAATGCTTGTACAAATTTTTAAATTCCACTTGCACTAGGTTTCTAGCAGAGCCGGTTTTAGGGGGGGGGCAGCCTGGGCCATCGCCCAGGGGCGCAAGAATTGAGGGGCGCCGCAGGCGCCCCGAACTTTTACAAAAGTTATATAAATAACGAAGTCTTTCCAATCGATGTTTTATTTTTTTTTACATTCACAAAGGCGCCCCAATTTGTTTCTATTTTACATTTTCAACGGCGCTCGTATTGTTTGTACTAAACTTGTTGAAGAATGAAGGCGCCCCCCAATTTTGGGTTAATTTATTTGGCTTCCGGAAGGACAATGGTGTCCAAAATCTTCGTTCATCTTTGTAGAACAAGGCGCCCCAATTTCTTTTGAAAGACTAAAGCAATCCTAATATTCCTCCAACCAATTTAATTTTTACAAAGGTGCCCCTATAGTAATGAATAAGGAAAGAGAAGGGAGACGGACAGAATCCCGAAATTAAAAATCCAGAAAGCCCAAAATCCAGAAAACCCTAAATTCCGAAAACCCAAAAACACAAAATCCCGAAAACCCACAATCCCAAAATCCCGAAAACCCAAAATCCAGAAATGCCAAAATTCACAGCTTCTCCATTTCTCATAAAAACTACGTTTGTGTGTGAGAATAAAAAAATAGGTCTGTTCGTTGTTCCCCCCTCCAGGGCACTCTAAGTCATTTCAATTAACTGTGAAAAAATCAGAGTTTCTCGGGTTTTCATTTTACATCGAACACCTCAGAGCTTTAGTTTCATCAGCGAACATCGAACACAGAGGAAATAACTTTGGTTGAAAAAGGAGCTACAAAAAACGCTTGACAACGAATTCGGAGCGACCCAGAGTGCCCTAGAGCTCACAACGAACAAACCTTATACTTATAAAGGTATGTTGTTTTCGATTGGCCGTCCGGAAGCGCCTGGAATCATTAAGAAGCGTGCTGCAAGTTTTTTATTCTCCTAGTGAAAAAAACAAAACACAATATTTGATTTTTCACCAATACAGATATTAAATTTTAGAATTGGGTGGAAGCGATTCAAAGTTTTTTATTGGATTTCAGAATGAGTGAATCATTGAGTGATTCCAATCGAAAACGACATTAATGTACCTAGTTGAAAAAGTTTTTGAAAAAATATTGTTCAAATAAGACCAACTGTACCTAATCTTTAAATGTGTTTAAACAAAAAAGTCAGAGATAAAGGTAGTCTTGTCAATTGAGCCTAAATGACATGAATAATTAATTTTTTTTTTTAAGTTAACCTTTTTAAGTTAATACACAGCACATTTTTAATAAATGCATTAACAAGTATATGACAGGTAAGACATAATCTGCTATTGCTTTTTTTCGTGATTTTAAAAAATTGTTTTTAGATGAATTTTTTTTTAGAGGCGCCACTTGCAATCTTGCCCAGGGGCGCCGGTAGTGCTTAAACCGGCACTGGTTTCTAGGAAGCGTTTAACGAAAGTTTAGCCTCGAAAGTTTTAATTTTCGATTCACAAACTAAATACAAGACCTGTAGAGATAATAACTGCGAGAAATTAAAGATCCTAACCTTATGGAAGAAAAATTGTTAGTTGGGACGTGTACTGACAATTTTTGTTGCACAGAGTATTAGGTGAAACTCGTGAAATTCACCTTGGATTTTAGTTTTTATTAAATATCTCGACTTCTTTTTTTTTTTTTTTTTTTTTGTCCGTGGGTAGGTGTTGAAATCTTCAAAAGATTCTATGAGGACCGGAAAACGCGTGCTCGTAGATATGAGGGACTCTTAACCACTAAAACCACCTCCTCCTCCCGATTGCAACTAAGTTCAGATGGAACTTATCTAGCAATTTATCTTTCTCGAAGTTAAGTTACGTGTTGTAGGTAACTTTCCGATGAAAGTTCCTACTGTTGATATTTAAAAATAAATAAATAACATTTGTTTTAAATTAAATCATTTAAGTAATGGTTTAAATTTTGGTATCAAAAAAAACATTTTATAGGAAGTTAAATAAATAAAATCTTTAAAACATTAAAATTTATATTAATCAATGCCGATATTTTGAGATAAAGGAATTAAATTAAAAAATATCACTGTACCAAATCGGAAGGTTTAGTCCTTCGCAAACGTCTTAGTAAGTTTGTCTCGTCGAGAATTTCTAGTATTGTTCTATTAGTATGTTTGACTAACCGTTTTCGATGTTTTTGGGCAAACGTTTTTCTTTCTTCGCGAACCGTGGGGATTCCAAGATCCCTGTGAAGATCTTCGTTTCTTATATACCACGGCGCATTTACAAATGATCTTAATAATTTATTCTCAAAAGTTTGTAATCTATTTAAATTTGTATCGCGGGTACAACCCCAGAGTTGAATACGATATGTCCAGACAGGCTTAAGTACCTGCTTGTAAACTAATAATTTGTTTTCGATACTAAGTCTAGAATGTTGTCCTAGCAACCAGTACATTTCTCTCAATTTCATATTTAATTGATGACATTTATTTTTAACATGCGGTTTCCATTTTAATTTCGCGTCGAGAGTCATCCCGAAATATTTTGCCTCATTTGCAAATGGGACTTGTGTAGTATTAATAAAAACAGGTAGTCTATTTATTTTCTTATATGTAGAGTCCACGTGGACTGACTTAAATTCGTTAAGCGCTATTCGCCACGTTTTTGTCCATTCATTGACATTATTAAGGACATTCTGCAATTTACTTGTCGACTCGTTGATTGTTTTGCCTACTGCAAGTATTGCGGTATCATCAGCAAAAAAAGTAGCTACAATTGTGTTTTCTGTTTGAGGTATATCGCGTGTGATTACTTACTTACTTACTTAGGGTGACCAGCGCCGTAAGGCGGCTACAATCCGCTGTGGATTTGGGCCTCAACCAACAATCTTCGCCAGCCAGCTCTATCCTTAGCTCGCTGCTTCCAGTTGCGCACGCCAAGTTGATTGAGGTCCCCTTCCACTTGGTTGCGCCACCTCAGACGAGGTCTTCCTCTACTGCGCCGTCCCTCTGGTTTGGAGTCGAAAACTTTCCGGGCCGGAGCATTGTTGTCCATGCGCTCCACGTGACCTAGTCACCTAGGCGCTGCACCTTCACTCTCTTGGCTAATTTAGCGTCCTTGTACAACGCGTAAAGCTCGTTGTTATACCTTCTTCTCCAATCACCATCAATACACACGGAACCAAAAATCGCACGAAGAACTTTTCTCTCGAAACAATCCAAGATGTTTTCATCCGCCATCGTTAAAGTCCATGCTTCTGCACCATTTAGCAGGACTGGGATGATAAGGGTCTTGTATAGGGACACCTTAGTTGCTCGAGAGAGGGCTTTGCTGGCCAATTGCCTTCTCAAACCAAAGTAGCAGCGGTTGGCAAGAGTAATTCTCCGTTTGATTTCAGCGCAGATGTTGTTGTCCGTGTTTATAGCGGAGCCTAGGTAGACGAAGTCCTTTACTACCTCGAAGTTATGGCTGTCGATGGTGACGTTTTGTCCAATCCGTCGGTGTTGTGTGTCCTTTTTTGACGACAGCATATACTTGGTTTTGCCCTCATTGACCCTTAAACCCATTTTTGTCGCTTCCGTTTCAATGTTTACAAAAGCGCCATTGACATCACGCTGAGTTCTTCCGATTATGTCAATATCGTCGGCATATGCAAGCAGCTGGACGGACTTTTGAAAGATGATACCTCTGGTGTTGACGTTTGGCAGGGATGCCAAAACTAAACATAGCTCTATACAATTCATCCATGGGGGTTAGCCTTGTCGTGACGGATGGGCTTACGGTGACTACTACTATGAAGCTTAGAGCTATGCGATCGCGAAACTTGTTTTCGCAGAAGGGCCTCCCATGGTCGACAGGTCGAAGCGGAGTAGGCTGTTGCTACTAATTACCCCCCCCCCCCCCCCCTAACCGAAGGAGTGTTCCCTCCAAGGCACTTCCAACAAATGACGGTAGCGGAAGAATTCTTTTTTAGAATCAACGGTAGCGTCACCAGTTCCAGTGGTGAACACCTTATACGAGCTACTCAGACATATTCAGAGCACAGGTCTATAAGGAGCGGCTTAGCCAACCTCTCGTCCTTGGAGTCATCAAAGGGCCTGGCCCTCCAGGTTGGAGCTTCTGCCGTCGGGGTAACTGCCCGACCAGAAGTAGGATGTAGTTATGGAACGACGACAAGCCTCGGAAACGGACGGATTTACTGATGACGACCCTAGCAAACGAAATAAGGACAACGAATTTCGCGTGTGATTAGTAGGTACAAAATGGGACCTAAAACACTACCTTGTGGTACCCCAGCCACTATTTCCCTAAAGTCTGAGTAATCATTTCCGTGTCTAACGCGGAAAATTCTGTTCTCTAGATATTCTCTAAGAATGGTAAAGAGCCCTTCAGGTAGGACTTGTCTTAACTTGAATTTGAGGCCCTCGTGCCATACTTTGTCAAAAGCTTGAGACGCATCTAAAAAGACCGCTGAATAAATTTTCTTTTCTTCGAGAGCTCTCTCAATGACATCGGTGATTCTATGCACTTGATCTATCGTCGAGTGCTTGTTTCTAAAACCGAACTGGTGTTCAGGTATAAGCCTTTTTTCTTCTATTATTGGCTGAAGTAGCTGCAAAAATATTTTCTCAAAAACCTTCGATACTACAGGAAGCAGTGAAATGGTTCGGTACGATTTCTTTTCATGTGATGGTTTGCCAGGTTTCAAGACCATTATTACTTCTGCGACTTTCCATTGATTTGGAATATATTCTAACCTTAAAGTGGCATTCATTATATAGAGGAGGTTTATTAAACCTTTCCGCGGGAGCATTTTAAGAATTTCCGCAGTAATAAAGTCGTATCCGGGTGCTTTTTTTTACTTTAGCTTCTTGATTTCTCTGCTTAATTCGGCGAGTGTAACATTTCTTGTGATTAAGCTTTCACTTGACGTTAAATTCATATTTATACTATCATTCAATGCTTGCCCATTGAATGGTTTGAATGTGTCCTCTAGGTAATCAGCGAAAACATTTGCTTTCTTTTTGTCGCTTCTTGCCCATTCATTTTGGTATTTCATAATCGGAGGTGCTGGAATCTTAGGTTTTTTCGTGGCTTTTATAGCTTTCCATAGAGAGTAGTTAGATTCTTTACCTGCCGTCAAATTTTCAAGGTAATTTTTAGCTTCGCGGTTCTTGAAATCTGATATCATCTTTTTAAGTAAATTACTTAAGTGATTTAAATTAGATTTGTGTTGAGGAGCACGAGTTTGTTGCCATTTTTTGCGCGCTTTTCTTTAAGAACGTCTTTTATCTCTTGGGGATATTTAGCATCTTTGTACCCTGAAATTTCTCTTTGGCAAGGGGTATTGTTCCATGCGGCTTTTTGGGTAATATTCACAAAATTATACCGCTGCTTCAAGCTCAAGAGGTGTTTGTAGTGATACCCTTAATTCAACATTATCCTCAATATCTTTCTTAAAGCCTTCCCAGTTAGTTTTACCGTTTGTTAGCCTAGGTGGTATTTCAATTTTAACAAGACTTTCGCTCATAGTGAGATTAACGGGAGAGTGGTCAGAGAAAAGATCAAAGCATTCCGTTATTTTAATTCGATTTGACGGTATTCCCCTGACTATAAAGAAATCAATCAGGTCAGGTATTTTCGAGGTATCTGCCGTCCAATAAGTTGGTTTTCCAGTAGAATGGAAGTCGCAATTATTCTCCATACCGACTTTGTATAACGCTCGGCCTTTTTGAGATATGCATCTAGAACCCCAAAACGTATGCTTTGCATTTAAGTCGCCGCCGATAATAAAAGTTGGTCTTAGTAGTTTTAGCAAGTTTGAAAATTCATTTTTATCAATTTTGTACCGCGGAGGGCAGTATGTAGATGAGATATTAAGTACATCATGCTTAGTTTCAACTTGCACACTTATAAGTTGCATCGATTCAAGCTCAAGCTTAAGACCTATCGAGTGTTTAATACAATCTTTTATATATAATGATGCTCCGCCTCTTGCTTTGTTCGACGGATGAATTGCGTGGTAATCTAGAAAACCATTTATATTGAAATTTGATTCTTTTTTAACATGGGTTTCTGATATCAAACAAATGTCAATATCTTTTTCCCGCATAACCATTTCTAGTTCTCCAAGTCTTTGCCATAATCCGTTGGCGTTCCATGTTATAATTTTAAGCTTTTCCATCATTTATATTTTGAATAGTGTTGGATAAAATAAAATATTCGAGTTTAGAAAGCCTTTCAGACATAAATTTGTTAAGTTTTAACTGATCCTTAAATTTTGACAAAATTATAGCCAAGCATTGAGAAAATGCGACAGGTTCGGAATTATTTTTGATTACGGGTGAAGCCGCCATTTCAGCGTATGAGTTTCCATTACGTTTCTTTGGAGACGTGTTTGATGTTGTTGGCGTTTGATTTTCTTTACCAGTTCCGGGTTTTGTTGTGTTTACCCTTTTAGGTGTCTTAGAAGTTTGGTTCTTTGTGGGTTTTCTTTGGGCATGAATTTTTTCTCGGCGTTTTTGTAGCTTTTTAGCTACTTCACAGCCTCTATAACTTGCCGGGTGACTTCCGTTGCAATTTATGCACTTCGCTGGACTCTTGCTGTTTCCGGTGCAATCTGCAGTTAAGTGTTTTCCCGCGCATTTCACACACCTAGGTTCTTTTTTACAATAAGTTTGTGTGTGGTTAAACGCTTGACAGCGTCTACACTGAGGGGCTTGTTTTGTATGTTTTTTTAGAGGTTCGATCTTAACTACGAGGCTAAGTATTCTTTTGATTTTGTAGATTTCCTCTAGTTTTTCTGTTTTATCGAACGTGAGTATAAATAGTGGAAGACCACGTTGTACCACGACTGTTTCTTTATCTTTTTGTTGTCTTTCTTTCTTTATTATGTTTTCCGCATCTAAGATCTTGTAATTCTTTTCTTTAAGATCATTAATGATGTCGTTTTTTTGACATGAAGAGTGTAAGCCCCTCACCACGACGCGTAGGGGTCTTTCCGACTTGTTTTCGTATGTGTACCACTTTACTTTTTCTTCGTTCAGTCTTCGCGAAAGGAGACGATAATTATCGTAGTCTTTTACACAAACTTTCCACTTGTTGTTATTAAGCGAGATAACTTTGAAATTCGTTGGCGGTAACGCCTTTAAAATGGTTTGTAATTTATTGAACTCCGACAACATTAATCGGTGGCGTTGGCCTTATTTTAACCGGTTTTTCTTTGTTACTTGTATCTTTTAGTGCATTTACTACTTCTGTCTCGGAAGAAGAAGCACCCTCTGGTCAGGAGAAAACTTTACGTTTTTGGAACGTCTTTTTGGATTTTTGGAGGATCTTACCGTTTCACGTTCAAGCTCTTCTTCGTCTTTTTTATATTCATGAATAACCACTTGCTGTGGAGTTGTTTTTATTTCTTTAAGTGTTTGAGCTTTTTTTAACATATCATTTTCCTTGCGGAGAAGATCGATTTCTTGATGGGCTTTCTTTAAGGCCTCATTTTCAATTCTTAGAAAATAGATTTCTTCATTCAACTCTTGATAGAGTTTCAATGTTTCGTCGAGTCTTTGACGAAGATCGTTATTGTCTTTTTCAAGACTATCTTTTTTCTCTGAGTCTTCTTTTGCACGCTCTTGCAGTTTGGGCAAACTCTTTTGCCCGGTTGCACTCGATGTTGGTGGTGGTGATCGCGTTATCATGGGTTTTCTTGAAAACGTATTTATCAAGTTTTCGAATTGGAATAATTATTGGCTCTCCCAAGATTCCTTAGAGCCGACCTTCGAAGAGGGTGGATTTTCCAGAGAATCTGAATTGCCACCTGGGGTATTATATCTATCAGTTTTATTCATTCCATATTTTTGTATACGTCATTCTCAGTATACGGAGGGTGGATTTTAGTCGCCTCTTACGACAGGCATGCCTACCTCGACTTCTGTTCATCCTAGGTAAAAGCTGGTTTTACAAAAACGTAAACACTTAAATTTCGGGTCTAACTTTGTTTGTGTATTCATTGGGGGATACGCACAGGTGGCTTCAGTTAAGCTGGCAATTTTCGAAAAAATGCTGATCCGACTCTTTGCCGGACTCGAACCCACGATACCGGTTCTGCAGTCAACTACATATTCCTCTGTGCCATGGCCACCTGCAGTTTAAAAAAAAAAAAATTTGGTATGATAAAAAGTCGCCATACATGTCGTCAAAACCTGCTGCTTTTAGTGCGGCAATTGTGTTCAACTTTTTATTCAAGCCCTGAGGAAATTAATTGTTTAACCCTCAAGAGTTGTTCGCAATTCTTTTAAAACAATACCTTTAATGAAAAGAGGAATGAGAAGAATATAATGATTAATAACCGACTCTCAATTAAAAACTCATTTCACTTTTCAACGCACCAAATCCGTTGTCAAGTTGGTGCATCTGAGCAAGTATTTCAACTCAAATGGAAGCCATTAGTACGGTACGAAATATTGTTACATCATTTCCATCATTTGCAATTATCCAATTTCAAACGTAATTTTTCAAAAATTAAAAACAGCTTGCTTTGGAACAAAATTTGACTTGAAACATGATATGAGAGTTTATTCTTGCCTCAACGAAAAAAAACTCAAATTGTTTTAACTTTTACATTTAAACTCTTACTTTACAGTCGAAGGAACCCCAAAGCTTAATCAAACAAAGAACAGGAAGATAGAAGCTTCAAACAATGTCCTACTTAGTGTTGCGACTAAAAGACTGACGCACTATGAATAACAATCGGAGAATGGTTTCTGACTGTCTGTTTGTGCTTCAAAACCCTCAAAGCACCAACCACTTTGGAGTAAATGTAGTGCCAAAGTAAAGGTACTTAAGCACAACAATGCAACGCGCACATCAACGATTCGTCATCCTCATCTCGAATCAGAGTGTAATTATTATTATTGTTATCCTTGGAATAGATGCCCCAGCACGTTCCTTTTGTTGGCTGCAGCTGTTGTTGCTTTTGTTGCTTTTGTTCCTTTAAAGATAAAATAATGAAGATGTAAAGTAGGTACATGAAGATGAAGAATATCATTTCAGTCAGTCATTAAGCTCTCTCACTGCTGTGAAGTATCTTGAATTAGCGGAGTTCTGACAGCAACATGAACATCATGACAACAATGAGTATAAGAGCTGTGTATGAATGACAATCGGAGAATGGTTTCTGACTGTCTGTTTGTGCTTCAAAACCCTCAAAGCACCAACCACTTTGGAGTAAATGTAGTGCCAAAGTAAAGGTACTTAAGCACAACAATGCAACGCGCACATCAACGATTCGTCATCCTCATCTCGAATCAGAGTGTAATTATTATTATTGTTATCCTTGGAATAGATGCCCCAGCACGTTCCTTTTGTTGGCTGCAGCTGTTGTTGCTTTTGTTGCTTTTGTTCCTTTAAAGATAAAATAATGAAGATGTAAAGTAGGTACATGAAGATGAAGAATATCATTTCAGTCAGTCATTAAGCTCTCTCACTGCTGTGAAGTATCTTGAATTAGCGGAGTTCTGACAGCAACATGAACATCATGACAACAATGAGTATAAGAGCTGTGTATACATGTTTCTTCATGTAAAGTTCCTTCTTATATGTGTATTGAGTACACATATAAGATGCCAACTGAGGCATAATTATTAGGGTGGGTCAAAAAAATCGAAATTCTTTTTTTTGATTTGGTACTCCGAAAAATCGCTTGCTAGACTCTTCTAGAATATACACACCAAATATGAGCTCTTTATATTAATGGGAAGCTCCTCTGCTTTTCAATTTTCCATTTTTACATCAAGCTTCTACTAAAAAAAAATAGTTTTTTTATTAATTGACTTTTTAGCAAATTTCTTTTCATATTCTTGTAGGAAATTGAACGCTCTACAAAAAAAGCTTTATACACTTTTTTCGTTTATCTAACCGTTGAATAGATATTTGAGGTCCAAAAATCGAGAAAATCTTTAAAAATTCGTTTTTTGTTCTTAATTTTGTAACAAATTGAAAAATTATAATGATCAAACGCGCAAGACATATTCTTGTTGGAAATTGATTGCTCCACAAAAAAGGTCTTAATAACTTTTTTCATTAATCTAACCATTCTAAAGATATTCGAGGTCAAAGTTAAAAAAAAATATAAAAACATTTTATATTTTTAAAAAATTTCTAATTCACTTAAACTTCATTATTTTCAAATTAGCAAGATATATTCTTGTAGGGGCTTAAACGATCTACAAAAAATTCCTTGGAATCAAATTAATTGCTTTAACCGTTTAGAAGATATTCGTATCCAAATCGCAATGCATACGGGTCATAAGAAAACTATTGAAATCAGTGAGCATTGGTTTGGATACGAATATCTTCTAAACGGTTAAAGCAATCAATTTCATTCCAAGGAATTTTTTGTAGAACGTTTAAGCCCCTACAAGAATATATCTTGCTAATTTGAAAATAATGAAGTTTCAGTGAATTAGAAATTTTTTAAAAATAACTTTGACCTCGAATATCTTTAAAATGGTTAGATTAATGAAAAAAGTTAATAAGACCTTTTTTTGTGGAGCAATCAATTTTCAACAAGAATATGTCTTGCGCGTTTGATCATTATAATTTTTCAATTTGTTACAAAATTAAGAACAAAAAACGAATTTTTAAAGACTTTCTCGATTTTTGGACCTCAAATATCTATTCAACGGTTAGATAAACGAAAAAAGCGTATAAGGCTTTTTTTGTAGAGCGTTCAATTTCCTACAAGAATATGAAAAGAAATTTGCTAAAAAGTCAATTAATAAAAAAATTATTTTTTTTTAGTAGAAGCTTGATGTAAAAATGGAAAATTGCAAAGCGGAGGACCTTCCCATTAATATAAAGAGCTCATATTTGGTGTGTATATTCTAGAGGGGTCTAGCAACCGATTTTTCGGAGTACCAATTCAAAAAAAAGAATTTCGATTTTTTTGACCCACCCTAATAATTATGTCTTTTAGGCATAATTTTATTAGCTAAGGCATTGAAGCTTATTTTTTGCCAAAAAGGCATAATTTTTTTCATTCCACTTTTGTTACTATTTTAAAAGTTTCTTATAATTTTTTAAATATTTTGATAAATTAAAATAATAAAAATTATAATATTATAATAATATCTTTTAAATAAAGGTTATTCGATATTTTATTTACCTACAGAATTGCTTTTTACAATTTAAAACTCTTGGTAATGTTAAATTTTTCGGAGAATTTCGTCCTCACTAATCAATTTTATTAGAATTCTGAATCTGTAAAAAAGCAATTTTGTTGCTATAAAAAGTTCTAAGACGCTTGTAAATAGGCGATTACCTATTCCTTATTGGCGAACAAAATTGGTCGTTAATTTTTTCCAATAATGTAAAGCAAAGTCTTAATTCCCTTAGCCGTCCCGTATTGTATAAATTAATTATTTTTTTTTTTTTTTTGACGGGAGGAAATCTTCAAAAGACACTTGGCAGTATTCGACACCTAGTAGTGTGGGACTCTTAACCACTAAAACCACCTCTTTATCAGGACCAATCTTGAGAGATCGACATCAGATTTTTCTTTCTTAACTTTGTAAAATCACTTTGGGGGAAGTTTAAACTTTTAATACTTTCCCATGTTTTTTTAGACCATAAGCTCATGAGGCTTGGTTCTTCTTAATCTCTTCTTAATCTCCGAACATGGTTTCTGGTATTCAAGACGGACACCATTTCAGAATTAATATGACATTGCAGTCTCTGATTATGGGATACAGCGTATTTTTTAACAACTTCTGTAACCGTTTCTATTTGTAAGTCACGATGTAGATCGCTATATCTTATGTACCTTGGCATTAATTAACTATTCCACGAAGGACTTTGTTTTGGAATTTTTATTGAATAAACATTTCGTTTGGTGTTCTTGCATTTTTTGTATATAATCGAGCATAAACTAAGAAATCTAAATTGAAGCATAATTTATTTGAAAAGGCATAATTTTTTCTCAAGTGAGGTATAATTTTAACTGAATGGGTTGGCAACGCTGATTGAGTATATGAATAACCAGGAGCGTATCGAGGGTCCAAGGAACGGCATTTCAGTGAAATGCCGACTCATTTTAGGAATTTGCCGACTGCATCCGAAGATTTTTTTTCATAATATAATTAATTAATTTTTAAAGAAATGGCATTAGTTTGAAAAAAATTATTTCATTCCAAAAAACAAAATTCGTTGAAAAAAGACCATAAAATCGTTAAATTTAAATATTTCAAAAAAATCCTACGTACTTCACTAGAGAATAGTATTTTTAAGCTCCACACAAAATTTCAGCCCAATCGGTTAAAAATTGTAGGAGTTAGTTGGTCGCCCGATGGGAGCACAGGATTTTACTATCATCCTGGACTACACCGCCATTTAAAAAATTTCACATCATTAAAAAATTTTAACATTAGCCTATTCTGTTACCTATTAATATACTTAATTAAACTAAACAAACACCAAAAGAAAATAATATTTCTTCTTTGTTTTATACGCTAATGAAAATGACGCTCGATTTCGTGGTTTACAAGGTGATATTACCCCTTAATAATAAAAAAAGACTTGTGGCACTCGAGGATTGCCGCGGTTAAGCTATTGCTTTGCATTTTTTGTCAACTTATGCAATTATAATTTGTTTACCTACCCTACACAAAACCAATGATCTGATTTTGTATCTACCTATCAATTCATACACCTACAAGGTCACATTTAAAAACATGCATACACACAATCTCATGTCATAAACTTCTCCAGACCAAAAAATAAGAAAACACAAGAATACTTTTTCTCTTTTCTCTACAATCGCAACACAACGCTTTACTCGTTCACAAATCACAACAAGTTGAACAAGAAACAGAAGAATGGGAAGAGAAACCAAAACAAAAGAAAGAAACCATTCACACAAACAGCGCTTGCTTGCTCTCGATACATGCAAGCTTCGTACAATTGTACATTCGTACCATGTACACACATACCATACACGTTTAGTGAACCATCCATGTGTGCGGCGTAATAAATTTTCGTTTCATTTTTCGTTACTATATTTTTTGGCTAGCACCCCATCCCAGGCCTGCGATAAAATCTATGCAATAGCTTAAAAAAAATATCTTTGGTAAAAGAAAATGAATTAGGCACATAAATCGCAATTTTTTAATGAAAATTGAATAACAAATAATAATGTAGGTACATACAAAAGATAAATCGATGACAAGAAAAATCAAATACGAAGGAAAAGAATTCAAATTAGAATTCATGGGCGGCGAGCACCCCAGACATAATAAAAAATTCTCAGGTAAGTTTTCAGGTGTTATGAATGAAAAAAGTTGATCAATTCACGGTTAATCCAATACTGTATCACTTTATGGTCATCAAGTCCAGCCACGTGAAAACAGAAAATAAATATGTTTTTTTTAGAAAAAAGTAGGGGCATGTGGGGCGGTGTCCCGGGGCCCCGATAGACCGGGGCTCCGACTGGAGACCATGCAGAGAAGGCAAATTATTATAAAAGTAACGAATCAAAAAGATAAGATATTTGACATGACACAAGAGAGACAAATTATATTCTTCAGTGTGATGCATAATGAATTGGCAGCCAGCCAAATAATATTTCTTCAAGGGCCCCAAAAAAAATCGGTTTTTTAAAGAAAAATTATATAGGTATTACCTTAAGGCCCCAAAAAATGCTACTTATTCCGATTCGATTTTTGACGTGCGGCAAAGCTTTGCGGCGAACGTTGACTCATGTGAATATAAGCCGCAGGTGAATAAAGTGACAATTCTCTTACTAGAGTCCTAGTCGGGGCCCCCAAATGTCAAGGAGCCCCAAAATTCAGTCTTTTTTTAAAAATTAAAAAAATTATTTTTCAAAAACTGTGCCATAAAATGGCTTCGTTTGAAATTTTCGTAAAAGACTAGGTATTGGCTTTATAAAAAGGTATATTACGTTATTGTAAATGTAACATTTGATTTTTAATATTTTTTTTTCCAAATTAAGTCCATTTTTTTTAAATTGCCCCTCCCCGCTAAACGAAGGGGAATAGACCCCCCGTTTCATACGATTTTTTTCTTGTCTCGACCCTACCTTCACACTCTAGCTTTTTGACGCATTGCTCCTGAATCACCCTGTATAATAGGTATACCTATACATATGTATAAAAAAAAACTCTTAAGTTTACTAAATGCCCGCTCACAAGAAGCTGACGTCACATGTAGTAAACTAACTTGAAGGTTAAAGGGCCCAACCTATTGAATCCGTCGCGTGCGTTACGTCGAAGTTTTCAACTAATAGGCCGATCAAATACAGACGTTCTTATGAGAACCGACACATACATGACGGACTCGGCCGCTGCGTTTTATGGGTCGGTTCTCATAAGAACGTGTGTATTTTATTGAGCTGTCAGTTCAATCCGTCGACGTAACGGATGCGACGGATTCCATGGGTTGGGCCCTTAACGCAGTTACATTTAGTTAGTTAAAATTCCTCTTTGGAATGCTTTGAGCATTCGTTGCTAGAAAAAAGAAGATTTTGCAATTCAGATAAGTAGCATGCCACATCTTCTTTAACCCTTTGCTTCCAGTGGCGTACGTCACACACCCGGCAGCCGCCGGCCGGTTGGCTGCAGCTGCAGAACAAGGGATGAAATAAGAATTTTTCTTGTAGGTTTCACTTCGACTTGATCTTGATATACCTAAACAGAAACAAAAAAAAAAACAACCCCTATCTTACCTCACAAGTCACAATACGAACTGCCATCAAAATATAAAAAAACAAAACAACCCTTTTCTTGACTACAGCACATGAGAATGAAACCAGAACGGCAGCTAAGTTGAAGCAAAGACAAGAGAAATATATATTTCTTCTGTCTCTGGTTGTCTTTTTATACCATGGTAAGCGCATTTGGCTTCATTTCGGCAGCCGAACCGTGTACACGGTTTCGGTTTCGGTTTGTACGTGTGAAGGCGCCCATAAGATTGTGTATCCTAGCAACCGTGTATCCGGGCCGTTTATCCGGTTCTCGGCGATGTGTGAAATGGGCCTTTCACACTCCTTTTTTTATTAATTCATCTTTTCTTCAAATTTCTAGTGCCACGGTGGATGCATTTTCTTTTTTAAAGGTGTCATTAGAAAGTTAATGAATTTAAAGAAAAAAAAAATCAGGCGTCTTATACTAATTTTTTCTGATGCATTTCGTTTTGAAATATGAATTTTTGAAAAACATCTATTTTTAGCGGTAGTTTTGAGTACTTATTGTATTATTAAGTGTGGGTTGTGCGCAGCTCACGCATGTACGAGTACGAGATCTAAAATTATTTTTGATCAAATTATGGGGAACCATTTTAACGGTTTTTTATTTTAATAGATAGATAAATGAAATTTTAACCATAGATAGATAATAACTAGGACTATATTTGTATTAATTTTATATTAAAAATCCAAAGATAACGGTAGAAAGATGTTCTTTTTTAAACATAATGTTATATCTTTTGATCTAAGGCAATAAAAAGGTAACAATATAAATTTTTGAAAGTTCCACTTCTACCACGTGTGAATTGAATTGCACACGTATTTTTTTTAAGGTTTAAAAACAGAATTGGTCTATTTTTTTTTTGTTATTTAAAAAGAAGGACATTACTAAAAAGAAGAAGAAGTATAGAACACGATTTTTATGTTTTTCTTGGCGTTACTTTTGTTCAATGTGTTTCTTATAGAGTATTTTTTTTTCTTAAGGCATAGCTTAAACGAGAAAAAATTGCTCATAAGTTGAAATACTATACTTTTCTAAACATATTTTTTAATACAGGGTGTCCTACAGTAACGGCTCCAAACGAAAACCATGGATTCCTGAGGTCATTTTACTTAAGAGGTAGTTTTCTCGTTTTTGAGTTACCACGGTTTTTATGATTTTTGTTCTGTGTTCCCTTATCTACCTTTATCTTTGCCAAACTACGTTTGATTTGAAAGATTTTTTTTACAACCAATCAAGAATTTATTACAGTTTTAGTTTGTCTCAAAACTGTTTTTTCTGCGGACAACCGCTTCTCCAAAATTTTGCATCAAACACAATTTTCTTCGTTTTTCAAGTTGTTTTTTACACTTTCATATCATTTAAGTCAAAAAAACACGTTAATGAGTATTAATTTTGTGTGCTTTTTATTAAAGTCCAGTTTAAAAAAAATAAACAAACTGAGTGCATTAAAAAAAAAAATAATTTTTAAATACAAAATTAATTTAAATGAATTAAAACTTTTTCTGAGCTTTATCTATTTGTTATTTTCTTAACCACAATAGCTCAGAAAAAGTTTTTAATTCATTTAAATTAATTTTTTTTATAAAAGTGTAAGGAATTGATTCCGATCAAATTGCAAACACCACAAACAAAAAGAAAATAATGAAATGACTAATTCCTACAAATAACCATTTTAAATTATTTAAAAATGTTTAACTACCACTATACGCATTTTCCAAAATTGTATTCAGTGTAAGTAAGTTTTGACTTTTAGGTCATTAAAAAAAAATATCCGTACAGCTTTAGCAAAATGTTTCGACGCACTTATTTAGGAAAATGCAAATTTTCAAAAATTACTTAAGATACGCATAAGAAGGCAACTTAGAGACAAATCAAATTCTTCATCTCTTCCAACGCATATGTACATGAAAGTATTAATAACATTATTAATTATAGCGATACAAAAAAAGTTGTATAGCAAAGCTGTAGAGAATTTTAAGGTGAATAATCTTTTCTCGGAACGTTTTTTCATAATTTTGATAAAAAGTGGTCAAAACTTTAAAATTGGCATTTTTTCCGTGTTTTTTACTTTTTTGGCTTGTAACTTTTTTAATATTCAGAATATCGAAAAAGTGTTCTTAACATAAAAGACGCGAAATTTGATTGTCTACGTTTTTGGTATCTACAATTTTTATGTACGATAAATAGAAATCGAGATATTTAACAAAAACTAAAATGAATTACGCGAGTGCGAAAAATCATGGTAATATTCGAATGAGCCAACAAAATTTGGGGGTGGTACAAACTGCTGGGTCGCCCATATATGAACATCATAAATGCACTGGACTATATCCTGAAAAAGCAATTCCTGAAAGAGGCGCGAAATACAACAAAAGACAAAAAAGAAAACAGAGAAACTAATGCATGTGCGCATACACTTGCCTACAATTGCCCACACAAATCTCACATCTCAACACACAAGAAAAAGTATCTATTTTCCATACCATCTAACATTCACAAAAAAACGCGACATTATCAACCCTTTCTTTCTTATTACACACCAAAATCCACACAGAAAAAAGAACAAGATACATAACCTACACCAACTCTCATACATTATAAAAAAAAAGGTTTGTTTACTTTTTTTGTTCAATCTACCTAACTTT
This sequence comes from Episyrphus balteatus, assembly GCF_945859705.1. Classification (NCBI taxonomy): domain Eukaryota; kingdom Metazoa; phylum Arthropoda; class Insecta; order Diptera; family Syrphidae; genus Episyrphus; species Episyrphus balteatus. Next base: position 104,875,405 of record NC_079136.1, read on the forward strand.
GTTTTTGTATCAATTGGAAGAAAAAAGAGAAGAAGAAAAAGTTTCATGAGCGAGAAAAAAAATGTCCAATTGAAAAAGAGCTTTTTCAGCTTTGTTTTTGAAAGCTCCTTGTCTGGTAAGGCTTGTCTGGTAAGGAAAAAAATGTTTCATATTTTTCTGAGCAGACAAGACATATATCCCAAAACACTAGGGATATATGGCACCGGTGCCATTTCCCCCGCATCTACTTTTGAACCTTTTTATTTTTCAACTGACAATTGTATTCACAAAAAAACTTCAGCAAACTAGGCCAAGTGGACTAAAACCCAGATCATGTTTTTAAGAAATAGTTTTAAAATAAATCTGCTTTGTTTGAAATACATATTATCCTCTTTGTTTCTCAGGTAATAACGAAAAACGAAAATGGGTGCCATATCCCCCGACTTTACCCTACTAAAAAATGGACTTCAATTTTTGTGCTTTCAGCTCAAAACATTCCTTTACAATGTAATTACTAGTTCAATCATTATTTTTTCGTTTTGGTGTGTAATTAGAAAATATCAAAACTTTTTCTCAAGATTTTTGTAATTTTTCCTGAAAAAAAAATTTAAAAAAACATTACTCCGGGAACAAAGGGTTAAAAAAGATAGATTCGACGAATTCTATTGTGGCATTGGCTCTTACAATCGGGTATTTTAAAAAAGGTTCAAAAATGGTTCCTATAAAATGTTTCCCGTTAAAAGCGGTTTCAGGATTTTCATCAATTCTCTTTGGATATATATATGTTGTGATATAAAGGTTATTTTTAAACTAAAGCCATGGACAAAAAAAGATCACGTGTTCTAAACTTAACAGTAAAATTGATCAGTTGAGCATACATATTTGTTTTGTTCAAAGTTTTTGATTAATGTTTAGTTATGCGGTTGAAATTGAGAGTTTAAACGCAAAAATTCAGTTTTTAATACCTAAGTAAAAAAAAGGTGATTTTTTTTTTGTTTAAAGTCAAAATTAATTGGGAAACAAATAAAATAAGAATGTCTCGCATAGACGAAGTACATATGTAAATTACTATTCTTCTGAAAAAAAAAATTAAAAAAAATTCTTATATTTAAAAATTGAGTGAAAAAAAAAAAGAATTCTTTGAAACGCATCTTAAAGTTTTTTCTCAAAATCTTCTGTTTAGGCAAATATTTAGCAAGTCTAAAAATAGAGAAAGCATGATAAGTTATTACTCTTTAAGCATATATAAACACCTTTGCCAAATATTTGCCTAAAATATTTTTAATGAAATTTTGAACTTCAAAAAACGATTTTTTTAAAGAAAGTGCTTTTTTGTTTTTATTAAAATAAATTACAAAATCATTCTTCTTTGACAATCATGCACCGATTACGCTGCCTATAATCTCGTAAAGGCCCTATCTACACTTTTCATACTTCTGAGTTATAGAGGGAAATACAAAATCCAATATTGCAATTTGCATATAAAAATGGAAAAAATTGAAAAATATTTGGAATTATCTGAGTTATTTAAAGACCTAGTAGTACAGGTAAAATAGGCATTAAAAAAATTGTTACACTCATGAAACTTGGCAAAAGGTTTGCTGTTATAATACCTTCCTCACACACAACTTAACCTAAACACCCTTTCACCAAAACTAATTTTAAGAACTTTATGAATCCTTTGTCCCTGCTTTATCCAAAACCTTCATCAGTGTAGCATGTTTTTCACATGGATTTTGTGTTGTGAATGGGATTTTATTTAAAAACAAAAATTAAATGCACGACTGGGTCGCACGAACTTGCTCTTAGAGTTCAAGTTGCTTAAATTTTTAAGACTCTTTATATAGAAATTAGGAAAATGTAGGTACCTACTATTATATGGGTACAGAAAAATAAATAAAAAAAAATAAAATTCTTTTTTTGTTTTAAATAAAATAAAATCTGAAATTAAATTGGCTTCAAAAAAAATTTGCAGTTTGGATTGATATATTAAGATGCATTTTTAGAAAAAAATTTTCAAAATCGTTAGAGCAGTTTTTAAAAAAACTAATTTTGTATACCTACCTAAATAATTTTTTGAAAAAAAAGTTTTAAAATAAAATTGGTATGCCATTTTGTAGAAATCACTAATCAACATCTTAAAACAAAATTTCAAAAAAATGCAACTTCCCGTTTTCGAAAATTTGATTTTTTCAAAAAAAAATTTCAAATTTTTTTTAAAAATCCAAAAATTATTTTTTTCCGAAATTTTATTTTTGGATTATTCTAAAATAATAAATATAGGTAGTACCTATATCGCGAGTAAAAATTTTTAACTGTGTGTTTTTCTTTATCCTGCATTCCAAAATTCTGTATTTTAAAATTCTGTAAATTAAAAATTCTGTATTCTAAAATAAATTTGTAAATACTAAATTCTGGATTTCAAAATTCTGGATTCTAAAATTCTTTAAATGATAAAAGAAAAATTGTTTTGATAGTGAAAAAAGTGCGCATATTTTTTCATTATCAAAACATTTTTTTTTAATCATTTACAGAATTTTGGAATCCAGAATTTTGAAATCCAGAATTTAGTATTTACAAATTTATTTTAGAATACAGAATTTTTAATTTACAGAATTTTAAAATACAGAATTTTGGAATGCAGGATAAAGAAAAACACACAGTTAAAAATTTTTACTTTACTTTTTAAATTCTTTAAATGATAAAAGAAAAATTGTTTTGATAGTGAAAAAAAGTGCGCATTTTTTTCATTATCAAAACAATTTTTTTTTAATCATTTACAGAATTTTGGAAGGGCACGTAGCCAGGGGGAAATGATTTTCACTATACAAATTTTAATAATTTTCTACGTAATTTTTGTTCATAAAAAGGTCTAAAAATTAAATTTACAAATAGTTTTGTTCATAATTTTCTTTTAGTAAGCGTGTTTTAATTACAACTGGTCTTAACTGGACAAAAACGAAACGCTGTCGGGGCTAAGTAATTTACATGTTAAATACAACAACACCTTAGCCCTTATGCTTAGCTAAGCCTAAGGGGCTTAGATGTTGTTTTATTTAACATGTAAATTGTTTTTTTTTTTGTCCAGTTTAGCCCAATCGAAATAAAAGCACACCTAATGTCTAAAACATATACAGTAGCGAGCAAAAAAAATTCAAACGAAAGAGGTTTAAAGAGTTTTGAACAAGAACTAAGTTACCAAATTTGGCATATTGAAACTGTTTTTATTTTGTGAATTCTTTACTCCAAAACCATTATTTGGTCAAAAGTCTACCTAAATATGAATAACAGCACGGCAATGACTTCAAATTGTCTTTTATGTATTTTGTTTACTATATCGACCCCTTCCTCTTCCCGCAAAATAATCGTAAGCGACAAAGAGGATTTCGAATTATGGACAACATTTAACTATATTTTTTCAACACTTAAGCTATGATTACACGGTCAACGAAATCGGTCAACGCGTTGACTCTCTGACGTAAAAATGACGTCACAATATGTCCCAAGAGTGTCACGTCGTGTGATCGTCAACGAAAACTGCTGTCATTGTGTTGACGGGTACGATGACACTCGCGTTGACACACATTTTTGGGTCAACGCGTTGACTATTTTCGATGACCGTGTAATCTCTCTGTCAATGCCATTGGGACGCGTTGACAGGGTTTTAGGACTGGGAGTCATCGCAATGACCCTGTCCCAGCATTGACGCGGCAGGATTTAATACCGTGTCATCGTTTCAGAATGACATTGTTTTTTGTATAGAAATGTGATGAAAGTTGGATTGGGAACTTTTTTTGTAGGGCGATTTTTTTAATGGTGTACCGTTTTGGAGGAAGGGCTTTCATTTCACCTTTTTGTTTTTTTTTTCCAAAAAAAAACTTTTCGGTATGACCATGGCATCCATGTTGGATGCAAAAAAATTTTTTTTTTACAAAAAACCAAAAACCATTAGAATATTCTAAGCTACATTTAAAGACCATAACCATTAACATTGGGTGCGGCGTTCCTATGCTATCAGCGTTTGAAGCTGGCCATATTGATTTTTTTCGATTTATTAAAAATCAAATGTCGAAACTTTTTTATTTTTTTTTCTAATTTTTCGACAAAAAATTAGTAATTTTACATTTATATTCGTTCAAGAATCTTATCAGAATTCATTTAAGACTTTTATCTTAAAAGTGCATTGCATATATCTCGAAATATTTACATTTCAATGAACCATGTCAAACAAATTTTCGTTTAATTTTTCTATAAGAGCTTTTTTCAAATCTTATTTTCTCCGATTTTTGTTTTACAAAATATTTTTGGAAAATTTAAATGTTTGCTTTGTGTCAAACAGTGTGATCAACAAAGTTTTGCGAGTCAACGCGTTGACACTGCTAAGTAAACGTCACGTTGACACACCTGGCGCGTCAACGTAATTTAGGACAACATTGACACAATAGTGTCAATCGTGTGATAGTCAATGTTTTATGCATTGACGCTGTGAACGTTGACGGTGAGATGACAGAGAGAATATGGATTTTTTCTTGACGTCAGAGAGTCAACGCGTTGACCGATTTCGTTGACCGTGTAATCATAGCTTTAAAGCGAATAAGATATGACTTTTATGTGATATGATATTAAATTATTAATGATATTAATAAATTGTTCAAGAATACTTTCGCATCAAAATTGTCTCCAATAAGTCTAAAAACAAAAAATATAAAGATTGTTCTGTAAACAAAAACATCGTTAGTGCCATGTAGCTTACGATAATTTTGCGGGAAGGGATCGATATGTATGTAGTATCCTATTTAAGAAAAATTAGTAAAACAAAAACTTTTTTTTAAATCCTAGTTTTTGTTTTTGTAAATTTTATTTAACCATTATAATAAGGCTTTTCTTTGGATACTTTAAAAATGGTTTTTTGAAAATTATATAGGTACTGACTATTTATAAATACAGGGTGGCTGATGAATATCGCTACATTAAACAATTCAAATAACTTTTTTTTCAGTGTATGGAATTTATTTTTCTTTTATTCATGTTAAAGTGCACTCAATTTTATTAAATATAGCTTAATTAGTTTTAAAAATAATGGATTTTAAATGCCTTCCCTGGTCGTTAATGCATGTGCCTTAAAAAAAAGTTGTTTTTTGAAGATTCGAGACAGGAATAACCGCAAATATTTCTCGAATGGATTGTTTTATTTCATTCAAATTTGTTGTTTTTGCTTTGCGGCCTTCCTGTTTACAATAAACTCAAAAGAAAAAGTCGGATGCAGTAAGTGCAAGTGATTTGGGGTTTCAACGGAATGGTAAAATCTTAAATTTTCAATAAATTGGGTGCACTTAATATAGGCAGTTTTAAAATTAATATTTATAAAATAAAAAAAATGTGTTTAAAATGAGGTTCAGGTGAAATAGGTTCATTGTGAAAACGAAAAATTTTAACCAAATAGAAAAAAAAAAACGTGTACCAGTTGGAAAGATATTTGAACAGCATCCATTACAAGCGGGCTTGAATGGTGTAAAATTTCTATTCTAAAATCGTTTTAAATATTCCAAATAATAAAAATGCAAAGAAATTATATTTCCTGAAATTTCATCAAATCAAATCCCTTAAATAATTCATCGAGCCAATCAAATTGTTTTAGCCTTTATTCATGTGAACCAATTTTATTGCTTACTTTTCAAAATTGTTTAGCAAAACTTAGAAAGAAAAATATAAATATAAACCAAAAACTAAAGTTGTTTATAAAGGACAATGCCCAAAAAACCTCCAGCCGCTTAAAATGAGACATATATGGTTTTAAAGGGCATCAATCGTGAATAACAAATCTTCAGCCTCATAAGAAACCTCGTAACTCCCAAAATCAAAATTTTACAGGAGAGACGAAAGAGCAGAGAGACAACAGAGTAGTTGGAGAGTAACGTGCCTTTTATCTTTTTTAAATATCCCACGCCTCTTTCCCCCCCAGATACCGCATGCGCTGGGGTCCATTTTCACCGAGTACGAAGTCATTTACGGATGATTATCGTATCGGCACTTTTTAGTGCTTTTTGAAGGTAAAAACAAATTAAAAAGAACTAAATAAGTAAAGAGAATGGTGATACGAATATCAAAGGAAGGTCAAAGATTGGGACTGCTTAGAACAAGCATTTATTATATCTATGCAAAATAAAAAAAAAACTAAAATGAACAAAAAAATAAATTTAATATTCCATGTTTAATTTTCAGAAAGTGTCAAAGTTTTAAAACAAAAATGTTTTTAATAGTCAAGAGTGTTGAGAAAAAAATAATTCAATATACATACATAAAATTAGGTATAAAGACATTAAATGAGAAAAGAATTAGTAAACATTAAATATAAATACAAAAAAAAAGTTTATGAGCGTGGTACACTGGTTTTTAGTATTTTTTTCAGACTAGTTTTATTAATATTAAAATCAAACAGATTAGTATTCAAATTTACAAGCCTACACATGCGAGTTAAGGGCAGATGCATACCATACTTAGTACGGTGTTGGGGTAATTTTATTAAATCTAAGCTACGAAAGTTATAACCTCCTCTCCGGTAGTTAAAATTAATAGAATTAAGCAGTTTAGGGCCATCAATTACACCCGTTATAAGTTGATGAATAAAGGTCGCTATTAACTCTCTTTTGAGACAAGGTTTGGATCTGCAGTAGGTTGATTCGATGCTCATAGGAAGGAAGGTTGGTCCGTCCATGGTAAGCCTTTTAAGGCAAAACGAATAAAATTACGTTGGACTGATTCTATTCTTCCTATATGGGTGCTGTAAAAAGGTGTCCAAACTTGAGATGCGTATTCTAAGTGGGGGCGAACTAAGCAGTTGTAAAGAGCTAATGTAACGTAAGGGTTTCTAAACTCTTTCGACCAACGCTTGACAAAACCTAACATAGAATTGGCCTTGTTTACAATCAGGTTTATGTGCTCTGTAAAATCGAGGTTGGAGTTAAAGTTAACACCAAGGTCTTTTAAAGCTGTGCACACGCACACGGAGCAAAGTGTGATGAGATATCTTATAATCATACAGACTAGGAGTTTTTTTCTTTGAAAAGGTCATCGTCTGACACTTAGTCGGGTTGAGATTTAAACCGTTCTTTGTACAAGGATATGCGGTCATTCACAGAGCTTATGCTTGTGTAAATTTTCATATCATCTGCGAAAATAAGAATTTCACTCTTACGTAAACATAACGGTACGTCATTAATAGCTAAAATAAAAAGAAGAGATCCCAGGTGACTACCTTGCGGGACGCCCGATTTGGCAATGAAGGATTTTGAAAAGGTCTCTCTGAATTTCACCTGATATGACCTATTTTTAAAATAAGAAGAAATCCAAGTGATAAAACTTATAGGGAAACCATACATTTTTAATTTAAAATTTTTGATGTCATGAGAAAGTTTATGAAAAGCCTTAGAATATTCTGTATAAATGTAGTCGAGTTCATGTCCACTTTCTAAAGCGAAGGAGCAATTTTGCAAAAATGAAAGTAGATTCGTAACCGTTGATCATGTTGTTGATTACAAATAATATTTTTACAGTAGAACGTTAAACTATCACAAATAACTTGCTCAAAAAGCTTTAGAATACATTAAAGTTTAGATATTGGCCTATGGGTAGTTATATGGGCTTTATCTCCCTTTTTAAAAACAGGAGTAATATATGTATGCGCTATTCCATATGTTTGGAAATATACCCGATTTAAGAGATAATGCGAAAATGTGTTGAAGAGGGAGATCTAAAACGGATCTACAGTTTTTCAAAATAATCGGAGGGATTCCATCAGGTCCCAGAAAGCAATCATCATGAAGAAGTGAAAGACAGTGTGAGATCTATCGAGCTCAACTGGAATACTGTTAAATGTAACTTGGGGGTAATCACATACATAATGGAAGTAATCTATATCTATATCGATGGGGGTATCAATAAAAGATTGACTAAAGTTATTTGCAAACGCGTCAGATCAACGGCGTATACAAGGGAGGGGGGGGGGGTCACGGGGTCATGACCCCCCCCCCCCAAGAACTCAGAACTTAAAAAAGAAATTGTTGTGTGATACTGAAATCTCTTGATTTAGATGATTTTCAAAATGTTGAAGTTTTAGAACATGAACGAAAATTAAATGTTAAAAAATTTTTTGGTATTCAAACAAACTACTTTACCATAATTTGGCGATGTGGTCATATTTTTAGCAAACGCTATTCTGGATTAGGATTATTTTGATTAGTTCGATAATATTAGTTGAGCTGTACTGTAGAGTTTTGTAGTTTTGTATGGATATAAAATCTGAAAAAGTATTATATTCAAAGCTTCTTAAAAGAAATTAAATAGGGTAGGTACACAAAAATCATCTCTTAAGGGCTAGTCACTGCTTACCAGTAAATAAAAAAAGCAATCTTTTGTTTTTTTATATGATGAAGTGAATAAAATATCAATTAAATAGGGAAGCTTTCTGTGCCTTGCTGTGTGGAGGTCATACTGTTGATTACATTCGTCATCGGCAAAAATTTCGTCCAACTTTTCGTTCTGCAGTACGCTGTTCGGCACAACGAAATTGAAAAGTCTCCACTTCTTTTTCGGACACAAACAATTGCCGGGAACATTAATTGTGTGTGGAAAAATGACATTTGTGTTTTTTTGTTTGTTTTTTGTCATTGCATGTCTTTCTGCGATGGGTGTTAACTTTTTTTTTATTTATTTTTTGCAATTTTTGAGTATTTTTCCGTCCAGATTTCGCAAGCATTTCTTTGTCCTCGTGGAGACCGACGAAAAATTTCGTTTCACATCAGCAGCGTTCTAGGCCCTAATCCTTAACGTTAAACTTAAACGAATCTCATACCGTTTTTGTTTGGTTATTTTTACAACTATTTTAGGAACTTTTCGATACGAAATGCAAAACGCACAAATTTTAATGTTTGTAATAATTCAAAAAGCAGATTTTCAAAAAAAAAATTTTGAAAAAAAAATTTGGCTCCGCATACTGACGTACAATGTCAATTCATTGTACAGCCTGGAAAAGAGGACATCATTTAATTTGTTCGTGAAGAACAACAATCCAGACATCGCCTTCATCAGCGAAACCAACGTGACAAGGAAGAACAACATCGATATCCGGGGATACAACACATATCGGCAGGATAAAACGGAGAACCGCAGAGGGACCGGAATATTTGTTAAGAAGAATCTAAGCACCAGTGAAACCATTATCACAGGACTCCTCACCAGTGAAGCCACAGCTATCAACTTAAACACAGGGAGAGATGAATCATTGACGATTATCGAGGTTTACTTCAAGTGCAGTTCCAACGCCAGAGGCATCCATAAAGATCTGCAAACCCTCAACAGCATCCTCTCAAGAAGCACCTATGGACTCATCGGCGGTGATTTTAACGCTAGACATCAACTCTGGATGGATACAACTGTTAGCGCTGGAGGCAAAGCGATGGCCGACTGGCTAGATATCAACAGTTCTCAACACTCCCTAGTTCCAGTTTCCCAACCGAAACCAACCTACCCGAGAACACCATCAACCCTGGACTTTTTCCTCGCAACTTCAAATCTCATTCATATAGAACCATACTTCAGCAACTCCACCTGTTCAACAGTACCCAGCGACTTGGATCATGAAGCAGTACAGCTAATAATCAAGCTTCACCATCCCATTTACGTTATAGAACAACCAGTAGCACACTTCATTAACTACAGACGTCTAGATGTAGACAGGCTGCAGAGGGATGTCGAACAAACCGTGACACTGCCTTCACAAAACAGGAACTTGGAGAATACTGTAATTGATGCTGCTATTGACTCCCTGGAAATAGCAATCACGAAAGCACTTGACAGTCAAAAGCAACCGAAGACATCAAAAGACCGCTATCAACATCTTCCTGAACACGTGCAAAACCTGTACGCACATAGACAACGGTTAAGGAAACGTCTCCAAAGGATTCACCAGCGGGAACTGAACACATCAAATCCAAACTACCGAACGCTGTGGAGTGAACTACAATGCACCAATATCATGCTGCGAAACTCCATTCAGCACTTCAAAAACACACAATTCCAGAAGAGACTACAGTCAATAAAGCCCGGACCTGATGCCTTCTAGAACATCAACCGAATCGTCGGTCAGAAGTCACCAATCCCGGAAGTCATAAATACCAACAATGGAGAAGCAACGACATCGCAGGAAAAAGCAGAAGAATTTGCAGTCCACTTCGACAGTTAGTTCACACCGAACCCTTCCGTAGTCCCGGTCTTCTTAGAAGAAGTCGAAGCCAGTGTTGTTCCATGTAGACAAAAAATGTAGACTACGCCTACGTGTAGACAATTCAACGTAGACAATTCATCATTGTCTACATGTCAATGTCGACAATGTAAACAATGTAGACCTTTTCAACGTGTTTTACCTTCTAAACACCCACAGATTAAGATGCCGTTGGTGATTTGGATGTTTTGTAGGCATTCCTCTCCCAAATCAATGATAAAGCATTATGCTTTTGAAAATAATATGATTTGTATAGTTTATTTAATACATTTTTATTTTTACCTGTGGCTACCGCTACAGCCATCTATGCAATATCCAATTATCCAACTACATATTTATTAGATTTCATTTAAGGGAAACCCAGTTCACCAAAGCTTTTATTTATGAGCTCGAGCAGTATATCAACAACAAAGTAGGTACCTATTGAATATCATTGTATGTATATATATTTCCATAGTACTGTCATGGAGACAAACAATCTTAGGAACTCTAGTGGCAACTTGAAAAAAGCAGAATTTGTATGTAATAAATACACTGAGCGCCACCTCAAAATAGTGGTGACTTGAAGTAATACTACATTCGACTTCATGATAGTACTATAGAAATATAATACTGAATATTTCGATATTAAACTTAAATCAACGCAAACGTTTCATAAATTGATATTAATATAAACCACGCGAAATAACTATCAAGATTAACAGATTGAAACGAATTGTCTTCATTGTCTACATTGTCGACTTCATTGTTTACATTGTCGACATTGTCTACATTTTTGACACAATTGTCTACGTAGAAATGTAGACAATCAAAGTCGACGCGTAGAGGAACAACACTGGTCGAAGCATCCATCCAAAGGACCTTACCTATTACCTAACAACGATAAAGCAACATTCAGCGACTCCAATCCTGCAAGTGAACCAACTGACAGCCCAAACCTGAGTACCCCGGAAGAGATTGCCGAAATAATTAACCTATCCAAACCGAAAAAATCAGCTGAACCGGATGGTATCTCCAACTTCATCATAAAGAGGCTCCCGCAAACAGTGATAATCTTCTTAGCTATCATCCTCAACAACTGCATAAACTGTTTATGATAAACAACTGCTACTTCCCACAGAAATAGAAAACTGCAAGAATTGTGCAATTCCTAAGAAAGGTGCAAGGAACATCATCTCCAATTACAGGCCAATCTCTCTTCTCAACAAGAAGAAGTTCTGCAGCGATAACAACATCATCCCAGACATGCAGTTCGGTTTTCGGGAGAAGCACTCCACACTGCATCCGCTCATGAAGTTCCACCAAGACATCACCTCAGCTTTAAACAACAATCAAGTTACCGTCGCATGCTTTTTGGATGTCGAGAAAGCATTTGACAGCGTATGGATAGATGCTCTTATCCATAAACTTTATTTACTAGGATTTCCTTTGGCACTAATTAAAATTATTTTTTCTTTTCTCTCTTCCAGAAACTTTTTTGTGCAAGTGGAGGATCGGAAATCACCAATGAAAGTCATTAGAGCTAGAGTTGCTCAAGGATCCAAACTTGGCCCCTTCCTTTACAGCATCCTGACGTCAGACCAACCACCTGCAAGTGAGTGCGAGAACCTGCTTTACGCGGACGATTCACTCACTAACTGCAAGTCCATCTCGCCAAAAATAGCTGCCAGGAAAGTCGAAGCTTACATTCGGAAACTGTATGAGTTCTACAGTAAATGAGGTATCCGAATAAACTCATCCAAGTCGGAACTACTGTGCCTTAGACGATCAGGAGGAAGAGGCAGTCGATCGGCTGGAAGCTGTAGAAGCATCACATTGACACTTCCAGATGGAACTAGATTGCCAGCCAAACGCAACGCCAAGTACTTAGGAATCAACTTTAACGAGCTCCTCAAATTCAACAATCAATCCCGTTTGGTCCTCAAAAAAGCCAACTTTGCCTTCCATCGCCTTCACCCTCTGATGAAAAGAAGAACAGGATTGAGTAAACCAACGAAACTCTTGATCTACAAGCAGCTTCTGCGACCAGTCATTGCCTACAGCTTTCCAGTATGGTAGGGTAGAATGGTATAAGAGTGCGCGGTTGATAAGAGTGCGCAAAGCGATTTTCTACGGTTTGAAAGGGAATATAAGACTGAATGCACTTATTTTGGAAGTGAGTTTGATCTGCTGTCAAAATTTCATGTAAATGTGTTTGCAAACAGAGGTCCTAGTTAAGTTTAAGTTTTTTAGCACTTTTTTCCAATTTTTCTTCCCAAACAAATTAAATTTTCCGCTTAACAACAAAAAATAACAATAAACAAAGTATGGGACATTGAAAAGTCGACAAAAAGAAACATTTAAGGAAGACGTAAGATTGGTCATAAAGTGCGTTGTGAAATACATATATACTCTTCGATTACATGTCTGGACGTGTAAGAGTGCGCACCATGATGATGTATATGAGTGCGCGGGTTAAAAAAGCAGTAAATGCTATCCAAGGCTTCAAAATAACTGGCATTTGTCCATATACCAGCAAACAGCAGCTAGAAAAAGCAATTCCAACCAGAAAGAAACCAAATACAAGTTTTACAAAAAACAAGCGAATGAAAGTAACTAGGAAATATTGAAATTTTCTCGGAACCATTAATCGAAGACTAAATTGATTGTTCCTCATGCAAGGAGTGATGGGTTGAAAAATACTCTGTTTATTTAAAGATAGGCAGTTTTATTTGCGACTTTTGTGCGAACTTACACCTGTACGCAGCTGCGCACTCTTACAAACTAAGCCGCGCACTCTTACACAATAGTGTGTATATATGAGTGCGCAAATGACCTAATGTGGTATTTTGTTTATAACTATTGAATTAATACATTTTTGTTACCAGTTTTAAGTTTTTTTCGTTGCTTTGATTATAAACTAAAAACTATATATAAAAAAAGTAGTTAAATTTTTTTTGTTATTGTTTTATTTGGTGTTATGTCTAAAATGCGCACTCTTATACCACCTTGCCCTACACCATCTCCAAGACAGCCATGAAGGAACTACAAATGTTCGAGAGAAAAATACTGAGGATGTGCACTGGACTCATCTTTGACCGACAGCGGCAGAAATACTATAGCAACAAACGACTCTACGAGGAAGCAAAAATCATACCACTGGACAAGTATCTACTGCAATCGGCGAAGGTACTGGTAGGAAATATCGCCAACCATCCCAATCAACTGATGAGAAGAATGACAGCCCAACAACGACATCCGGAACCTAGGTACCTTTGCGCTTTGGATATACTGGCTGAGAATATAATTTCAATGGACAACGAAGAAGTTAACTTTTACGCCGACACCCAGTCGGCTTACTACCGTGGCTAACGCCAACCAAACCAACCCAACTCAACCAACCCCACAACTGGGCATCCGAGGACACCCCGAGGACAAACTAGTCAGCAGACTTTTAAATTAAGTTTATCCATGTAAAATATTTATTTATATTTTATAACTTAGTCATTGTATAAGGTTAGGCCCCCTCTGTGCCAACAAAATTTTGTATCTATCAGTGTATCTTAGACATAAGTTAATTTTAAGTCAATTGTAAATAACAAGTTCAATAAAAACAAAATTGAATTGAATTGAATTGAATTGTATTAACTGCGTCAGATGAGAAGACTAAATCGAGTAATCGATTTTTAAAATTTTGAATACAGCTGACTTGCTGTAAGTCTGTAGAGATAATATTATCCATTATCCAAATTCTGGAGCTCCAGTTGAGGTGAAGTTAAAGAAGCTTCGAAGTAGGACTCGTCTTCTGATGGCACCCAGTCAATGTTAGGAAGGTTAAAATCGCCTATCAGAATTATTGTACTATTGAGATCTGCAATTCCAATAACAAAGTCAAGTGCTAAGGAAAGCTCTGAAAAGGTAGAAGTCGGAGTTTTTGGGGGGATGTAAGCTGTTAATACTAATAGATTTTTTGATTCCGTAGTTATTTTTACACATATTAATTCTATGGTAAGATCAAAAGGGAATGTAACAAGAGATGTGCAAAAATGATTTCGAACTGCGATAAGAACTCCACCGCCTACAGGATTCTTAACGCCTACGTGAGATCTTTCCTGAAAACTAAGAACTCTTGGTCGAAAAGTTCAGTGTCAAAAATTGTGGCATTAAGCCAGGTTTCAGTAAATGCGATAGCATCGTATGGTAAAGCTTGAGAGTTTTTAAAGATTTGAGTGGTTTTGCTACGAAGCCCTCTTACGTTTTGGTAGTAGAGGGAGAACCTGCTAAGTTTTTTGAAATGCTTTTAATATTTGACTTTCGTTTACTTTTTTGCCTAGACGGGGTAGTAAATTCTTTTACCAATGTATTAGGTGGCCAGTTACTAAAACATAATATGTTCTCAAAAATTGGGCTTGGGGCAATTATTTTAAAGGATGATACAAAGCTAGAGGGTTTACTAATTTTCAAACATTTGATGCATGAACTTTGAGGTGTAACAATTGAGGCTTCAATGTTATCAGTCGCATTAACTAAAGGAGGACTATTACCTGTTATGGAATCGGGTGAAGGGTTTATATTATTTCCATTATTATTTAATTTTTTACATTTGATTTTTTGGGTGCGGGGCCTATGTTATTCAATGATGCTGCACCTTCCCGTCCACGTTTTTTACTTGGTTTCGAATTAACAGAGAGCGGGTTAACTATCTCAGAATTTTTGGGGTCTAATACAGGAAGTTCCGGTACTTCCAAATCATCTGTCGAGGTGGATTTTTCAGATAAAATATTTGGAGCTGGTAAGTTATTCACGGAGTTAACTAGATTTGTGAAATTATGGCTTAATTCCTCAAAACTCTTGACATTTCAAAACTAAAATTTGACGAGGAGATTTTCCTGCAATCGGCACAATACCAGAAACCTATCTCAGACGCATTCATTTGATCTATGAATGCATTAGTAGCACCAACACATTTGGCGTGGAACATTTTACCACAAGGGCCATAACAAGGATAAACAGGAGTTGTACTAGAATTACCAGAACAATTTTTGTTTGCGCAATCCATTATTATTACACAGAAAATATTATTTAATATGAGAAAAAATATTAAAATAAAATAAATAAATAAATAAAAAATAATAATAAAATAAATAAAATAAAAAAAAAAATAAATAATAAAAAAAAAAAAAAAAAAAAACTTAGATCGGCCTGGGAATTGAACTTGAGACACTTCACAGACACTCTGATTTACGATGACAATATAAGGAATGCAAATTTAGAACTACAAAAGGATTTTAAGAAATTAGTAGCATGTAATTTAAATAAAATTTAATTATTGAAGAGAGAGAAATAAAATACAAAAAATTTAATAGCGTATACAAACGGGAAAAGCTTTAAGAAAAGCGTTTTAATAGTCAAGAGGGGAGTTTTAAATCATTAGGTATATAAAAAGAAAATAAATAAAAAAAAAAAGAAATTTAAGAGAATTTAACATGCAGTTTAAATGGAAGCTTTAGAAATATATAACTATGTAGCAAGTTTACTTACTTAAACTAAATGAATACACTATTTTTATTTTAGTAATTAAAACTAAAACACAAATTTACACAGAAAAATTAGCCAATAATACGAATTAATGAGGATTTAAAAGTAATAATATATTATTTCACAAAAAAACAAATCAGTAATTACACAGAAATTAATTAAAATTACAGGAGCTAGTATAAGCACGACAGTAATACACAAAACCAGTGTGGCCACACTGGTTTGCCTTGCAAAATTTGAATTTAAGTCTTTAGAGTTTTCGAAATTTCTTAAAATTTTCTGGATTTCTCCGCTGACATGTTTTCTAAAAAATGACATTAAAAAGTCATTTTCGAAATATGAAATTTTTTTCCCATAAAACCATCTCCGAAAGTTGCTACGACGATTTTTATCCTTATGTAAGTCTTCCTTAGCTTTTATTTTTTATTTTTTTTACCCATCTTGCTACAATATGCACTTAAATTATGCGTTTTCAAGAGCATTTTACGGTCAGAAGACAACCATTAAACCGTTTTGAACTTTATTGTTTCGTAATGTGGAAGAAAATTCAATCATATGGAATCGTTTTTCTTCTAAGTACGAGTATCATCCTTATTTAAGAATATGCATTGTTAATTCACTTTATTTTGGAATTAGTTCAGTAGGTTCTACGAGAATTTTGAATACTATACATCTTAATCAACAATATCAACAACAGATCCACATAATGGCTGTGTCCATCTTGTATAGGGATGCAACAGCGTTAAAAAAACATCGATGTTTTCAAAAATCGTTGTTTTATTTACAACATCGATGTTAAAAAAACATCGATTCGATCTTCGATACATCGATGTTTTTCCGATGTTTTTTGTTGGACATAAATATTATCTACTGTACCTTCTACTATGATAAATATGATCTACTGTATTTTCTTAATACGATTTTGTGGCGATTCATAAAATTAATAATTTTGTATTTTCCACTTAGTTTTAAAATCATCATTTTTACTTTAAGAACAAATTTTATATTAATCAACGATTCTGTGCAAAGTTTGTTTATCGAATGTAAACAAACTTTTTGATATAAATAGTGCTTAAAAAATAAAAATAAATCAGTTCTGTTTAAGAATTCAACGAAGTAGTTTCTTTTCATCCGAAGCTACACAAACAGTGGAAAAAAATAATAACTTTGTTACCCCAGAACAAGACACATCAGACAAATCGAACTTAAAATTGTGTTATTTATCCAATAAAATGGCCAATGCCAACCATCAATTAAGTGATAAACCATTCAGTGATCACTCTGATCAAAATATGGACACTAACAATGAACTAAAATAAAAGTGATTGGAATACTGTAATTTCTAATCTAAAAACAGCAGCAAATAATTTTGCAAGTAAAAAACGAAGACGAATTGATCAAGATGACAATGAGTCACCAGCATCAAGCTTATCAGTGCTTGCAAATAATCCATTTGCGCCATTATCTGATCTTACTAATCCATCAATAAATTTGCCTAGCAAAAAACAAAAAATTAGCAAGAGCTCGAATGAAATCATAACTCAAAACAACAACTCAGCATGCAGTACTCTTGGTGAGGGAGACAACAACTTAACAACTAGCCTTGTCAACGATGACAAAAACATAAAAAATAAACTTTTCTGTCCACCTATATTTATTTTTGGAGCAAATTGTAGTTTGATAACCGACTTAATTAACCTAGCCGCACTTGAATGTAAAATAGAAAATTTAAGACATAAATTTGTTAACCTAGGTTATAGAAAGACAAAAGTTTATGTTGATAATTCTAGTGTTCACAAGAGTTAGTCATAGAAAAAATTCGTGGAACAGGCATAGGGGCTTTCTCTTTCTCTCCCAAAGAAACAAAAAGGGCGACAATTCTATTGAAGGGTATTGACGGTGACACACAGGTAGAACTAATACAAAATGCATTAGAAGAAGCTGCTCCTAATGTCAAAATTAACAAAGTAACTCAATTTATGACAGCCAAAACAAAAGAGCAAGGTCTAAAACTAAACATCTTTGTAGTTCAGTTGGATGTAGGGGAAAGCACTAAAGATTTAACTAACATCAGGTATCTTCTCCATCAAAGAGTTTACTGGGAAAGGAAACATAACAATGTGGTTATTCGATGTTATCGCTGTCAGAGGTTTGGCCACACTGGGGAATGTTGTAAATATAACAGTCGTTGTGTTTTGTGCGCTGAATTCCATGAATCAGATGCTTGTATTAAATCAGTTAAATTGTTGAAAGAACAAAATCAAGAACTTCCAATTCCGAAATGCGCTAATTGCAACCTAGAAGGTCACGCAGCAAGCTCTTCCAAATGCGAGTATTATAAGCGGTATAGGGAAAAGAGAAAAATGTTAACCCAAAGTTCTAAGTTTGTAGCGAATAAAACAAGAATAGAAGTGAATGAAATGGTAAACAATTTAACGAGCAATATAAGCTTTGCCGATAGGACCAGGAGTGCTATCAAACCTCCAACCCGAGAAAAAGTTAATCAAGGTCCAATTTTTGAAAATATTCAGCCATCTTCTGGTACAAATATGAATGATTTTCTTAACGAATCCAAAAATCTGTTTAATATATCTTCTAAAGAGCTATGGTTTAAAATTAGGCAATTTTGGCCAAATTATCAAAAACTACAGAGTAAAGAAGACAAGATGTTCGCTTATCTTGACTTCGTCGCCTCCATTGTCACATAATGGGCGAAAACACAAACCTTAAAATAATATCGATAAATACAAATTCCATAATCTCCCATAATAAAAGAATCTCACTCCTTAGAACCCTTCAAAACAAAAAACCCCAAATATGTTTCATATCTGAAACAAGACTGCACAACAGACATAACCCTTCCTTTGAAGGTTACAATCTACTAAAAAATGACGATGGTAGGGGAACAGCCTTCGTTACTGATGAAAAGTTTAAACTAAATAAAGTATCATTTCATAGTGACACCTTCTCAGCTTGCTTAGGTGCATTAATTTGCAAGAACAACAATCAAACCACGAAAAGAATACTTGTTGGAAGTATTTACATTCCATCCGCAGCAGGTCAGTCTCTTCCGTCCGAATTGGATAGATTGCTTAGCATTGCAAGTTCATATGATGCCTTAATACTAGGGGGAGATTTTAACGCCCGACATCCTGATTGGGGTGATGTAGTGACTAATGGTAATGGAAGTATAATGCAAAGATGGTTCTGCAGCGGACCATATCTAAATATGGATATCGTTTCACCGAATAGTCCAACATTTCCCAGATCATCTTCCGTATTAGACTTTTTCATGTTGTCTAGTTCCTTAAACACAGGAAATAATACTGTTTGCCAAACATTTTCTTTTCTTTCTGACCATTTTGGTATAGATACCAAAGTAAAAATTTTCAATGTTTACCCCTTACTTGTACCTCCTACTACCTACACTTGCTTCGAAAATACAAATTGGGATCATTTTAGAATAGAACTACACAGTAGTCTCTCTAGAATGAATCTTCCAGTAAGCAAAAATATTTCGAATACAGAAATTGACGATCTTATACAAGTCGTAAGTAATAAAATAAATACAAGTGTAGAAAGCCATTCAGTTACAAAAATCACAAAAAACCTTAAATACAAAAATATTTCACTGGTTACTAAAAATCTTATGAAAATTCAAAGCATTTGGCTTCGAAAACTTAAAAGAACTTTTCATAGACATTTAAACAGGGTAAACACAGAATACAAAGAGTTATCTTCTAGAATACATTGTCTTAATAAGATAATAGCTGCAAGAGTTAAAATAGATATGGATAACGACTTCAGATCACGTTTAAAAAAAATAAATAAAGAAATCGACAGAATAACTGGCAGAAAATATTTTGGTACTAATATATCTAAGGATACTTTGACTTTTAATGGAGAAGAGCTTTCAGAAAATGACGATAAACTTACTGCTTTCAAGACAGTGTATTCCGATTTATACTCAGAGAAAACACCACAGTTTGACAGAAACTTAACACACCATGTTAGCTTTAGAGTTAACGAGTTCAAAAGTAGATATGAAAATGCATGCTTAACGACTTTTTCACCATCTAACACTACATCAAATAACTTAGCATTTCCTTTTACGTCCCCAGACAAAATAAATGTTTATAGAATGACTATAAATAACAAAAAATCGTGTGGTGTAGATAAAATCTCCAACTATATTTTGCGAAAGTGCCCTCATACGTTGGATATAACACTTTCTTGTATTTTCAACCAATGCATAAATAATGGATATTTTCCTTTAATTTGGAAGAAATCTAAGCTTATCCCTTTAGCAAAGAAAAAAAGTGGGAAAGAAATTAAAGATTTTCGTCCAATATCATTATTATCTAATGTTGGAAAGCTTTTCGAAAGAGTTTTGGCTGAATACTTAGACAGCTTTTGTGACGAAAAAAACATTATTCCGAATAACCAATTCGGTTTCAGAAAAAAACATTCTACCGAGCACTCACTGCTTGTACTTAATGATAGAATCGTCCAAAATCTTAGGAATAAAAAGTGTTCTGTTGTTCTCGATTTAGATCTTCAGGCCGCTTTTGATTCAATATGGCACAACGGACTGGTTTTTAAATTGATAACACTGGAATTCTCAGATCCATTTATACGAATGATCATTAGTTTTTTGAGTTCTAGAACAGCAATGATTTTTATTGCCTCTGAATACTCAGACGAGTTTTCAGTCTTAATGGGTGTTGCTCAAGGGTCGTTACTCGGTCCAAAACTTTTTAACGTATATCTTCATGATTTTCCTTTCAGCAGTGAAGTAAATGAGCCTGCAGCCTTCTTATATGCAGATGATACTAAGATATTAGCAAGTGCAGTTAGACCTGCTGATGCAATAAACAAACTTAAAGATTGCGTTCCCACATTGACATCGTATCTTAACTCCTGGGGATTAATTTTAAACGCAGGGAAAAGTAGCGTCACATGCTTTAGAAATCTTTATGGAAGAGGGCACCGAAAAGCAGTCAAGGAGAGTAAAACGCTCTCATTAACTATTCATAATGTTTCGATCCCACTGAAAACCGAACCAAAATATCTTGGCATACATTATGAAAATAAGTTTAAGTTTAATAAACACGCAAGAAAAGTCTTGAATAAGGCCAAAATGGCTTCTGCTTTACTGAAACAACTACTTTCATCAAATTCCACCTCAAAGAAAACTAAACTCCTTATTTACAAAACACTTATTAGACCTATAATTGCGTATGGATTCGGTTGTTGGTTTAGTATTTCGCCTACAGTCACAAATGAGTTGGAAAACTTCGAGCGAAAACTGCTTAGATTTTGTTGCGGAAAATATAGAAGACCAAATAAAAAATGGTACTCAAACTCAACAATTTACAGAGAATGTAATATTGAACCTCTATTTATATTTTTTTTTTTTTTTTTTTTTTTTTTTTTTCACTTCAGATTCTTTGATGTAGTCAGCTTAGAGCAAGCTGTATACTACTATCAGAGGGTTCATCAT
The DNA here is from genome assembly GCF_945859705.1 of Episyrphus balteatus. Taxonomy (NCBI): domain Eukaryota; kingdom Metazoa; phylum Arthropoda; class Insecta; order Diptera; family Syrphidae; genus Episyrphus; species Episyrphus balteatus. Next base: position 104,896,683 of record NC_079136.1, read on the forward strand.
TAGTGCATGTGTTAGTAGTTAGTAGGACAAAAACAATCAAATACTATCCACATGCACAATATACAATTAATATTAGCAAAAAATGATATACTAACATAAATACAATTTAAAAATCTAACTAAAACATTAACTGACAATCACGTCTGTGGAGCACTGGTTCGAAATAAAGTTTTTAATTTCATCTTGCTCATATTAAAGTCAATATCGTTTAAATTATAAAGTTTGCTCATTCGGTTAAGAGGCTCGTTTATACCATAGTTTGTTCTATGAAAGTCAATATGTAAGAGTTCAAATCTTCGTAGGTGGTGAGATCCTCCCGGATAGTTAAAGCCAAGGCAACCTAATAAGTCAGGAGCGTCAATTTGGCCATTAATTAATTGATGAAAGAATATAATATCGTTATTAACACGTCTTTGTTGCAAAGTTTGCATGTTTAAAAGTTGAATCCGCTGATCGTAAGGTGGTAAGTTGTAAGGATCTGTCCAAGGTAGACCCTTCAGAGCAAAGCGTATGAAATTATGTTGGATTGATTCTATACGATTCTTATGAACCTCATAAAATGGACTCCATACTTGGGAAGCGTACTCGAGGTGGGGTCGAACGTAGCAGTTGTATAGAGAAAGTGTGACAAATGGATCGTCAAACTCCTTTGCCCAGCGTTTTACAAATCCAAGCATTGAGCTCGCTTTGTTTACTATGAGATTAATGTGTTCGGTGAATTCTAAGTTTGAACTGAATTGGACACCCAAGTCTTTAAAACTAAATACTCGACAGAGCTTGTGTTGCGATATACAATAATCGAAGGCATTCGGGACTCGTTTTCGAGAGAAAGTAATTGTTTGGCATTTGACTGGGTTGAGAGAGAGACCGTTTTTCCCACACCAAACACTAAAACTGTCAATGTCAGCTTGTAGAAGGATCCGGTCATGGTTGTTTTTTATTGTCTTAAAAATCTTCATATCATCGGCAAATATGAGAATTTCACTTGAATTTATGCATGAAGTTACATCATTTATAGCAAGTATAAAAAGAAATGGACCCAGATGGCTTCCCTGGGGTACACCTGAGCGAGAAATAAAGGGGTCAGAAAGACAGTTCCTGAATTTAACTTGATAGGATCTTTTCTCTAAGTATGATTCTATCCAGGCTATAAAAAAAGGCGGAAAACCAAAAGCTTTTAGCTTGAAAGAAATAATTTTATGATTTAATTGATCAAATGCTTTAGAAAAATCAGTGTATATGCAATCTACTTCACTTCCTTTTTCTAAAGCATTTGAACATTTATGTAAAAAGGTAAGAAGATTAGTTACAGTTGATTTTTTCCTCATAAAACCATGCTGTTGTTCACATACTAGATTCTTGCTGAAAAATGCAACACTCTCACAAACAACTTGTTCAAAAATCTTCGGAATACACGATAGTTTTGAAATAGGTCTGTAATTCTTTATATCTGTCTTATCACCCTTCTTGAAAATTGGAATTAGAAATGATGATTTCCAAATGAAAAACAAATTACAGTCCCTCGCTAATCATCCAAACTCAATTATAAAAGATGTTTGGGACAGAAATATCAATGAAAGTGTTCTAGATAACCACTTCTACTAATCACCGGTAAATATATTGAATAGAAGATCGCAACCATTATTTGAACCTACGTCTAGCTCTAGCTTAAAAGTACCATTTTACGAAAAAGCATCATTGCCTGTTCTTAGAGGATAGTAAATGAACTCAATTTAATTAATTATGCCAAAATATAACTTAAATACAACATAGACTTTTGTTTTCAATTAAAATGTAATTAGATTGATAGCAAAGCTAATTCTTAATAATGTATTCTATTTGTTATTATATAAATTTTTGTATATATCTAACTAAGTAGAAATGATTATTATATGCTGATGCTTATTGAATTGTCATTGTATCTTGTTTTAAATAAGATTTGTTTGTGTATTTTCTATATACAATTTTAGTTTGTAAGTAGTTCTAGTCATTAATTTAATTTTGGCCACTTGAGCCATAAAGTGAACATATGTCGGGAGCAAACATATGAAATAAAAAGAGAATTAAAAGTATAATTAAAATAAAAACAATTATGTTATGCCTTATCATAAGCATTTATTATATTTATAAACAAAGTTTAACCAGATATAATTAGAAGTCGGTTATCATAAATTCAAAATAATATAATCATAAATTAACAAATGTATAAAGGTCTCAATAAAAACAAAATGAAAAATGAATGAAGCTACTACATTGGTGACCCCGAGTAAACACTCTAATAGGTATCCCCCGACCAACGGTAAGGTACCACACTCAATTTACAAGGTATCCCCCGACCCACGGTAAGGTGCCTCACACAAAACATTCACACACAGTTAAGAAGGTATCCCCCGACCAACGGTAAGGTTCCATCATTAACCCATACGACAGTTGACACCAACACAATGCCTGACACCGTAGACAAGGTCCAAGAAGAGGTTATTGGCAGAGTTTCCATCAAAGTGCCACCATTCTGGAAGCGGAGCCCTGACCTGTGGTTCCTCCAGCTTGAAGCCCAGTTCCACACCAGTGCAATCACATCTGATGCCACAAAGTATTTCACTCTTGTTGGAAACCTTGAAGCAGATGTCCTGACCGAAGTTCGAGATGTAGTCATCAGCCCTCCTGCTACAGAAAAATACAATGGTCTGAAGACTCGACTTCTAGCAGCGTTTCAAGAATCTGAGCAGAAAAGACTCCAGACCCTTCTCAGTGGCATTCTCTCGATGGAAGACGACCAACTCAGCTGCTTTCTAAGATGAGAGAGCTAGCGTCATCCACTATTTCTGAAGACATCCTCAGAACCTTATGGATGAAGCAGCTCCCAAACACCACCCAGTCCATCCTGTCGTGTAGTGCCAACCAAGACCTCAAGACTTTGGCAGAAATGGCAAATAAAATGTCTGACGTTTATTCCAATTCAGATGTTGCTTCTGTCTCAAAGCCTTCCAGCGTTTCTGAAATTTCTGAGTTAAAAAATCAGATTGCTTCTCTTCAAAAGGATATTGAGCAACTTAAAGTATCCAGAAGCCGAAGCTCTTCACGTTCCAAAAATTTTATCCGGAATAAATCAAAGTCAAGAAATCAAAAAATGTGCTACTACCACCGTTGATTTGGCAAACAAGCACACTGAGCCAAAAAACAACGTAAAATCAATCTAAACCACTTTGAATCAATGGAAAATCACTACATTTTTAGCCTAAAGTGGAAAATGATTAAATCAAAGTAGCACACTTTAAATCAAAGTTGTTCACACATTAAATCAAAGTTGTTCACACATTAAATCAAAGTTGTTCACACATTAAAAAAATAAAAAAAGTAAAACTGGCATCCGCTGGGGATCGAACCAGCTATACCTGGGTTGACAAGCTTGTGCTTTACCACTGTGCCATCTCACTTATAAAAATTGATGTGACAAACTGTAAGTTAAGCATAGGACGACTTTTTAGAAAATTAATGAATATATTTTTCACCATTGATTCAATGTAGAACGGATTAAAAATTACTATGCGTTTTTTCTCTGGGTGCAAGAAAGTGCCAAGAACCTTGCCAGTTTCAGACGGGAAACTAATTTGCGGACAGCAATCAGCGACTAGCCAGCCCGCAGACACCATAAGTCGCCTTTATGTCAATGAGAAATCTTCAAATAAATGTTTTCTCATTGACACTGGAGCCACAATTTCCGTCATTCCACCATCAAGCATAGAAAAGCGGAACAATCAATCGAACCGTGTTCTCTATGCAGCAAATGGCACTGAAATTCCAACTTATGGAGAGCGTTTGATGTCCCTCAACCTTGGTCTTCGAAGAAACTTCACCTGGCCTTTCATCATTGCCCAAGTCACCGAGCCAATCATTGGTTCCGATTTCCTCTCCTTTTTCGATCTGTTAGTTAATGTCAAAAATAAGAAACTAATTGATCGAAAAACACAATTCTTCATACACATGGCTTTGGCGCAACAACATCTTCAAGTGCCGCAAACATCCAAACAATAAATCCGTCCTCATTCATTTACGATTTATTGAATGAATTTCAAGACATCACCAAGACGAATCTGTTGGCTAAAACCAAGCACAATGTGACACACCACATCCAAACAAAAGGACCTCCTGTGTTTTCAAAAGCAAGGCGTCTATCTCCGGAACAGCTAAAGACAGCCAAACAAGAATTTGAGTTCATGATCAACCAAGGGATTTGTCGACCATCAAAGAGCAGCTGGGCGAGTCCTCTTCACATGGTGAAGAAAAAAAATGGTGACTGGCGTCCATGTGGCGACTATAGAAGACTCAATGCGATAACCATCTCAGATCGCTATCCCATGCCTCCCATTGGAGATTTTGCTCATCATCTGAAGGGTAAGAAAGTCTTCAGCGTCATAGATCTGACTCGTGCCTACCATCAGATCCCTGTGGAACCAGAAGATATCCCAAAAACAGCTATCATCACTCCTTTTGGACTGTTCGAGTTCATGGTGATGACTTTTGGTCTGTGCAACGCTGCACAAACTTTTCAACGATTCGTTCATGAAGCGACCAGAGGCCTTGATTTCTGTTTTCCATACATTGATGACTTCTTAATCGCATCAAATTCATCTGAAGAGCACCAAAAACATCTCAAACAGCTTTTCCAACGTTTTCGAGAATTCGGCCTTACCATCAATCCTTCCAAATGCACTTTCCAGTCATCATCCGTAAGCTTCTTGGGTTATCTTGTCACTGAAGAAGGACTCAAACCATTGCCATCCAAAGTTGAAAACATCATGTCATACAAGAAACCATTAACAGTCCAAGAGCTCCGAAGATTTTTGGGCATGCTTAACTTCTACAGACGTTTTATTCCAAATGCTGCTCAAATCCAAGCTCAACTTCATGCATATCCATGTGGCAACAAAAAAATGATAACACACCTATCAATTGGACGGCCGAACTAGAAAATGCTTTTCAAGCCTGTAAAGAAGCTCTTGCCAACTCAACTCTCCTAGCACATCCAGATTCTGACGCTCCATTGTCAATCATGACAGATGCATCCGATACTGCTTCAGGTGCAGTTGTTCAAAAGCTTGTCTCTAACCATTGGCAACCTCTTGGCTTCTTCACAAAAAAGTTTTCACCTACACAAAGCAAATGTAGTGCCTATGACCGAGAGCTGCTAAGTGCTTACATGGCAATCAAGCATTTCCAGCATATGGTGGAAGGAAGAAAGTTCGTTCTCTACACTGACCACAAACCTCTTACTTTCGCTTTTCAACAAAAGCCAGAGAAATCAAGCCCTCGTCAACTCAGACATTTGGTCTTCATCGGACAGTTTACAACTGATATAGTTCACATCAGCAGCAGACAACGTAGTCGCTGATGCTTTATCCAGACTTAACGCCATTTCTTCAACATTCTCAATCGATTACAACGATGTGACTTATAAACAACAAACCGATGAAGAACTCAAGAACCTCCTCAACTCTACTTCTTCGTCTCTACAGTTGAAGCAAATCACTCTACCTGATACAAATCATCAAATCTTTTGTGATATTTCAACAGGCAAAGCACGACCATACATTCCATCAGATCTGCGACGTCAAGTTTTCAATACAATCCACAACATGTCACATCCCAGTGTTAAGAAAACTACCCAGATGATAAAAGAACGATACATATGGCCTGACTTGAAGAAGGATTGTCGCAAATGGTCTCAAACATTTCTAATAGAGTGGAACGTTTTTGGACTTTGCTTTCAGATCACTGCGTGCAACTCATGGTTTATGCCTTGTGCTCTTCTGAACATATTCTGATACTTTTTTTTATTCGACAATGGAAAAATAAAAATCGGGAAGCCTCTGAAGATTGCTCGTATTTCACGAAAATCGATATTTTATGAGGCGTTAGAACCCATCTTAATTGACTTAATCTTTTTCATTTCACTACCAACTACTCATTACTTATGCTGAGTGGTCTCTAGAACCAGATCTGATCCCCTATTTTGAGTCGTTAATGGAAAAAACGAAATCGGGAAGGCTCCGAAAAATGCACATTTTCGCAAAAATTCAGATTTTTCAAATTGTATAAAATCCCACCCAGAACAAATTTCTTTTACAACTTGTTTGTATTTGCTATATTTGTTATAACCTATTTGAACCTTATAAGCTATGGAGCACTCAAACTAAGAACTTTTCTGTAATAATGACGTCGTTTATGGGGGATTTAAGAAAATGCTACTTTGACATCCCCTGACCCATTTCAATAGAATTTTAAATTCTAATACTACACTTGAAAACTTCGTTAATAATTTAATTTTTATTTAAAACACTAACCTCTGTAACTGCATTCAATTTATGTCGATATCTTATTTCAATCCTTAGATATTTGACATTTAGGTGTTTCCATAATTCTTGCCCATACTAAATTCTTGCCCATGCTAAATTTTTATTTCGAAGTCAAAATGGCGTAATAATTATACCGTTTAACGATTTACTTTTATGAATTTAACAATATTAAAAACAAAAGTTTGTAGAAAACAAAAGATTGTATGGTATTTAAGAAAACCATCTGCAGGTAAAGTTAAAAAAAAAAATTAAGCATGGGCAAGAATTATGGAAACACCTAAATGTCAAATATCTAAGGATTGAAATAAGATATCGACATAAATTAAATGCAGTTACAGAGGTTAGTGTTTTAAATAAAAATTAAATTACTAACGAAGTTTTCAAGTGAAGTATTAGAATTTAAAATTCTATTGAAATGGGACAGGGGATGTCAAAGTAGCATTTTCTTAAATCCCCCATAAACGACGTCATTATTACAGAAAAGTTCTCAGTTTGAGTGCTCCATAGATTATAAGGTTCAAATAGGTTATAACAAATATAGCAAATACAAACAAGTTGTAAAAGAAATTTGTTCTGGGTGGGATTTTATACAATTTGAAAAATCTGAATTTTTGCGAAAATGTGCATTTTTCGGAGCCTTCCCGATTTCGTTTTTTCCATTAACGACTCAAAAAAGGGAATCAGATCTGGTTCTAGAGACCACTCAGCATAAGTTATGAGTAGTTGGTAGTGAAATGAAAAAGATTAAGTCAATTCAGATGGGTTCTAACGCCTCATAAAATATCGATTTTCGTGAAATACGAGCAATCTTCAGAAGCTTCCCGATTTTTATTTTTCCATTGTCGAATAAAAAAAAAGTATCAGAATATGTTCAGAAGAGCACAAGGCATAAACCATGAGTTGCACGCAGTGATCTGAAAGAAAAGTCCAAAAACGCTCCACTCTAGTGCCTAAGCTGCCAAAAAAGCAAGATTCAACATCATATCCGATCTCCAATTTCAAATTTTTCACCTCCCGAAGAAAGATTTCATCATGTTCATCTTGATCTTATTGGACCCTTACCATACTCAGCGGGAAACTCGTATTCCAGGTTTGGAATCCCTAAAGAAATCGTGAGGGACCAAGGAAGACAGTTTGAATCCTCTCTTTTCAATGAACTGTCAAAACTTCTGGGCATCAAGAGACACCGTTCATCGTCTTATCATCCCTAGGCAAATGGAATGATAGAACGATTCCACCGGACTCTGAAGGCAGCAATCAAATGCCATGAAACAGATTGGGTTGCCAAACTCCCAATTGTTCTGCTCGGCCTAAGATCATCCCTACAAGAAGACTTTAAAGCAACTTTAGCTGAACTTGTCTATAGAACAACATTAAGACTCCCAGGCGATATGTTTATTGCAACTGACTCTTCATCAAGCCATGATTTTCTCCACAAATTTCGAGATAATATGCAAAATATTAAGCCTATTCAACCTGAACGTCATGGTTCAATCGAAATTTTCATCGATAAGAACCTTCAACATTCAAGTCATGTTTTTGTTCGTAACGATGCAGTAAAAAAACCACTACAACAACCTAATGATGACCCATATCTAGTGAAATCAAAAACAAGCAAATACTTCACACTAGAAATCAAAGGACATCAGAAAAACATCTCCATTGATCGCCTAAAACCAGCATTTCTTTTAAATGATCAACACCAAATCCAAGAAAGAAATTTATCCACCTCAGATGCCAATCACTCAGACTACAAGAAGCGGTAGACGTGTCCATATTCCAGACAGATATCGTTGTCACTAGAGGTCGAGTAATGTGGCGATTCATGAAATTAATAATTTTGTATTTTCCACTAGTTTTAAAATCATCATTCTTACTTTAAGAACAAATTTTATATTAATCATCGATTCTGTGCAAAGTTAGTTTATCGAATGTAAACAAACTTTTTGATATAAATAGTGCTTAAAAAATAAAAATAAATCAGTTCTATTTAAGAATTCAAAGAAGTAGTTTCTTTTCATCCGAAGCTACTACAATTTTCTTTTTTATTTATACATAACTATAAATACCATCAATTCTAAGCAAACGTTCAGGGCTCTGAACGGAATTCACAAGCATGTTTATAATGGTCGCGTTCTGATTTCTGAACACACAGAAACAGTTTTTTGAATGAAAACAGTAAAAAAAACTTTGAAGCTTTGAACACTAGACAAAAGAGATTGAGTTTGAGAGTTCAAGTTATGTTATTATACAAAAAACGAGATACAAAATGAACGATGTCGATGTTTTGCAGATTTAAGTCGATGTATCGGCGATGTTTCGACTTAAGAAACATCGGTGTATACATCTATGTTTTTCACAAAAACATTGATGTATCGTTTGCATCCCTAATCATGCACCTACATTTAACATAAAAATAAGCAAACAGCGCAGCGGCCAGGGTTCGGACTTTACTTCGATCGAAGCAGATTTACTTCGATTTTGGGCAAAAAATAAAATAAATTAAAATATTTTTCAAGTAATAAATTTAGAGAAAGGGATGTAACTTCAATTTTAAATCTGATCGAGGCATTGAGAAATAAAGCTCAACTGAAATCTCTAAAGATGAATGGAGGTCAATTATTCTTCGAATTCAAGATATAAATAAAGTTTGTCAAAGTAATCTCGACTGATTTTGAAGAATTCCTGATCAAAAATTTGTTAGACTATGCTGAATTAACCGTTTTACCCCTAAGCACCACCGTTACAACCAATAGATGAGGAAGGTTTTTTGGAAAAGATCATAATAAAAAAGTAAAGAAAAATAATTTTGTTGAAAAATAAATTTTTTCGAATAAATTTTTGCAAATAAATGTTCTAAAAGTTTAATGTTGAAAACTACTTCCGAAGTTTTGGATCTACTTCACTTTTTTTTCAAATTTGCTTTGAAATTTTGAAACTGAAGTCCGAACCCTGGCAGCGGCATTTAAAAAATAATCTTGGTTTATGGCACATCATGTTAGGGTATTTTTTAATGCTGAATCTTATGGAACTAAAACCAAGAAAATCTGAGTTCCCTAAAATAGTTTTGCATTAAAAAACACTGTATAACTTGAAATTGAGAATCGTGATAGTAACAACCATTAGGGTGGGTCAAAAAAATAGAAATTCTTTTGTTTGATTTTGTACTCCGTAAAATCGATTGCTAGACACCTCTAGAATATATACACCAAATATGAACTCTTTATATTAATTGGAAGGTCACCCGCTTCTATTTCTACCAAAAAATATCATTTATTTATTGAAAGGTCTGGGTATTTTTTTTTATTAATCTAACCATCTGAAAGATATTCGAAGTCAAAGTTAAAAAAAATTATAAAAACATTTTTTATTTTTAAAAATTTTCCAATTCACTGAAACTTCATTATTTTCAAATTATCAAGATGTATTCTTGTAGGGGCTTAAACATTCTACAAAAAAATTTTTGGCATCAAATTGATTGCTTTAACCGTTTAGAAGATATTCGTATCCAAATCGCAATGCATACGGGTCATAAAAAAACTTTTGAAATCAGTTGGCATTGGTTTGGATACGAATATCTTCTAAACGGTTAAAGCAATCAATTTGATGCCAAGGAATTTTTTGTAGAAAGTTTAAGCCCCTACAACATGTATGTCAAACTTGCGGCCCGCAACGGATAATTTTGCGGCACTGTCCAAATTTTTAATAATTTTGAATATGTTAATAATTTAGATTTTGTGTCCACAGCTTTCGACATACATAAGGCGTGTTTTTTCTAATACTCAGTAGGTACTCATTTTTCATTTTATTCGCAAAACAATAATAAAAATTACACAAGTAAGTATTTGTTTTTATTGTTTTTTTGAATAAAATAATAATATTCAATTTTATCAAAAAAACAAAACCGACTTCCATGATTCAAAACGAGGTTTTATGGTTTTTTAATAGTTCCTATGGCCTTAACTGAATGAAATTGAAAAGGGACCACACTGCAGCCACTAGCTTTCCAATACAAAAAGAATTATCAAAATTGATTGACTCTGTCCAGAGTTATGCGGTAACAAACATAAAAAAAAAGAAAAATACAGACGAATTGAATACCTCCTCCTTTTTGGAAGTTGGTAAAAAAATGAGTAGCTACTGAGTTGTAGAAAAAACACGCCTATACATTTATCTTATCAACAAAAAAATATTGAACCTGTATTTATAAAAAAAATTACAAATTTTGTAAGATCCTGTGGCTTAAATCAGGCATTAGGGTAAGTTCTGTGATTTTTTTAAGTGAATTTAGGAAACGATTGGTCTGATTTAAGCTACCAAATGATTCTGGGTCTTAGGAATTTTTTTAGTTTTTGATGATAAAAATCTTTACACCAGTATATATTTTGTGATCTAGACTAGTTGCAGACTTCAGTGTTGCCAGAGTATTTTCGAAAATAGCCGCTTTCAAAATGGTCCAAAAAAACGCAAAAAATTTTTGTGGCATGAGATTTAAAAAAGTTGTTCTTTCAATTTTCAAATAAATTTAGCTTACCTATCAGACTTCAAGTGTAATTATTTTTTTCATTTTATTGATATATTTTGGTTTTCATGCTCATTTACGGCCGTAAAATTAAATTTTAAATGAAAAACAAATCAAAAATGTAAGCAAATTGATTGTCACATTCACATTTTTGGGGGATTTTTGTTGTAAAATGCTTTGATTTAAAAAGAAGCCTTAAATCGCCAAGTTCAAAATTAAAAGAGCCAAAATCCAATAAATCGAAAATCTAAATTTTAAGGAGCGAGTTAATAGTTCAAGGAGCCTGTTTGGCGATAAATAGACGGCTCTGGCAACACTGCACGACATGAGTAAATTTCTCAGAATAAAATATAAACAACATGAATGCAAGGGGGATGGAAAAATTAAATTAATTTTCACTTAATAAAAATGTAATAAACGAATTGTGAATTGATTAAAAACAGTTTTAAAAATGTTTTTGTGTAAATTCAACGCGTTTGTTTTACAAAAATTATGAAAAACAAAAATGTAAATTGTGACACAAGGCTATGCCCGCGTATATTCATTATGGCTATCTACTCCTCATGTTTTCAGAAACAGAACGAAGCAGAGCCCATGTTCTGTAACTTTTATCACTGGCGATAAAATATTTTATTGATTTTAAAATCCATGAAATCTCCTCAAAATAAAAGAAATTTTTTCCAGATCATAATTTCTTAATTCATAAATTCTGAACTTGAAAGAAAGAAATTTTGCTTTATTTTTTTTAAGAGACGTTGAAAAACGTTTATCGCCAGTGATAAAGTTACAGAACAGGGGCCCAGTTAGTTCAATTTTGACATAAACCCATGCGCGCATATGCCTATTATAGTTGGGTCTTTACTTTTTACTCGGGGAGTACCTCACATGTAGCAACGATGAAATTTTTTCATAAAATCTCAAAACAATACACACAATATAATTGAGTTTTCGTCTTAAAAACCGTAAACCTTTTATTTTATTTTTGCTTCTATTTTATTTTTTCTCTATGTCCTCTTTCAGGGATAAATTGCTTCCAGAGATTTTCCGAGCAGCCAAAGTATACAGAAGTGAATCCAAGCCAGGACGCACTATTAACATGCAAAGTTATTGATAAAAGAGGAACATGCTCTTGGCAAAAGGATAACAAGGTAATTTAATCTAGTTCGTGGTCCATGCTATTTTTTCGTGGTTGTTTGTGTTGGAAGAAAAAGACTACTACAGAATAGAAGCACATCAGAATTTTCCAAGGCTTTAGTCGTGGTAACTACCAATACCTACTTGCCTCTTTACTCTTTGCAGATATATACACCGAAAATAAAAACCAATATCAATTTAACATTTTTTAAATATCAAACTAACATTTTTTAAATATCAGCCAAAAATGCTCTATAAAATGTGTTTTATGATATTTAAAAATGTTAAAACAATATTTTTATTATCAGGATGATATTTAAATGTCACATTTTGGAATTTTTTTTTGATATTTTATTATCATTTTTTCATATCAATTTTTCATTCCAAATTATTGAAAAATAATAAATAAAAAATTCTTAATGTTTACTAATTTAAAGGCGCTTTGTGTTTTTTCGAAGTAAAATGTATGATTTACTGAGAAAATTTGATCGGCAATAAGATTTTACTTCACATAGTTTGGGAGAAAATTAGTGATGGGAACTATCGAATTATTTGAACTATCGATAGTTAGTAACTGAATGATTTGAACTATCGAATAGTTCATTCATTTATTCATTCGAATAAAAACTATCGAATAAAACTATCGAATAAAAACTATCGAATAAACTATCGAATAAACTATCGAATAAACTATCGAATAAAACTATCGAATAAACTATCGAATAAAAACTATCGAATAAACTATCGAATAAAAACTATCTAATAAACTATAGAATAAAAACTATCGAATAAAAACTATCAAATATTCAGTTATTTTTTACTTACAATTTTTTCATCCGATTTATTTTTTCCAGTTTTTACTAATACACTAGCCCAAAAAATTAAAGGAACAAAAAAAAAATCGTGATTTTTTTAGTGATTTTCGATAGGCTGTATCTCAGTAAAAAATGACCGCATCATGATAAAATAAAAAGAATGTGAAAGCTCTATTCTTCTAGTTTTAGGATTAAATATTAAATTATTTTATTTCTAACGGTAAAATAGCAAAATTGTTGGAAATGTTCAAAAACCAAAATTTTTTAATTTTTTTTTGTTTTTACTTCTCTCATAAGGAAGTGGGAAAATTTTTTCTGATAGAATGATTATTATTTTTAGAAAGGTTATTTATTTGGCTTTAGAATTCCTTTTGTTTCAAACTTCTACGATTTTTTTTACACTGCAATATCAGTCATCAAAGCAAAAACCATACTTTTGACTTTGACTATCAATATCTCAACAACGGATCACTTAACAGAAAATTTAAGCACACATTTGAAAACTTCATTCAATTTTCTACAAAGAAATTAAGTTTGCTTTGTAAAAAAAAATGTTTTCTTATTTTTGAGATTAATTTAGGAAAGCTATAAAAATAGGCATTTTTACGGTTTTTTAGAAAATGTACCGCTATTTAATTTCTAAGGGTGAAAAGATTAAACTGAGGCTTAATTATTGAAGCCTGAAATACCTGAAATTAATATGCAAAGTTTCAGGCTTATTCATCAAGCAGTTTTTCTGTTGTGAAGGTTTGAACTTTTGAGATGAAGTAAAACACCATATTTCTGCAGTTCTAAATGACTTACTTCTTGTTACTTTTTTATGAGCAAAATCATTTTTTTTAAGTTGATTTGAACATTTTATTGATAAATATCGTTGCGAAAAGATAGTCCAATTTTTGCTAAAATATGATATGATTTAAATTAAAACGAAAACAGTGGAAAACCCACACTGAGGCAAAACATTTGCGCACAAAAAGAAACAGAATATTATTATACCTCCATGCATCCATCATACATTGAAGTACCTACATAATATACAAATCGCAAAAAAATAATCGAGAAATGACCACTGTAAAGGATTTCCTTCCTTTTCTTGCAAATATCAATGTATATACAATAATACATATATTTGTCTAGCCGATTAACAACCCTTTACAAAATCCACTTGTTGATAGAGCTGTAGCAAATCCTATGTATTCGTTACTAAAATGCGGGTATTTGCTTCAGTAACGAGTAACGAAACGTTACTTTCTAAACAGTATCGTTACTCGCATGTTTCGTTACTGAGTACTGATGTAACGAAACATATACGAGATACGAAACATACGAGTAACGACCCCATTCCAATTTCAATACTAAATCATCCGATATATGAGATACGAAACGAAGTGATACACTCAATTTGGCGCATTTAGCATCTCGTATCGATATCATTACCGTAGTCGGAATGCTAACTCCAGATAATTATCTTGAGTTTTAATGGTCTTGAAATGTAGCTTAAGAATGCACAAAAGTGTTTTGGTTTTTGAAATTTGTTAATTTTCAGTGCAAAATTTTCAACTAAAAAAAAGCCGAGAAAAAGAGGTTTAAAAATCACTGCCAATAGAAAAAAAAAAATGAAAAATTGTTCGACATGGTTGTATTGAAGTGTTAATATTCCGAGATCTGCGCGATGTACTTTTGAAATAAAGGTCTCTGAAGAATTGTGATAAGATTACTGAACGGATATAAACAAAAAATAAAATGCACGACTGGGGTCGCACGTACTTGCTCTTATGCTAAAAGTAACTCTAATGTTAAAGCTTTTGATTCAAGAAACACCGTTTTAAATTATGTTTTACAAAAAACCAAGTATGCCATTTTATTACTTGCATAAAAAGGTATTTTTAGAAAAAAATTTTCCAAAATCGTTAGAGCCGTTTTTTAAAAAAATATTTTTTTATATATTTCTAACATTTTTCAAAAAAAAAAAGTTGTTATGCCATTTTAAAGAAATAATTAATTTACACATAAAAACGAAATTTCAAAATTTTTCATCAAAAAATTGAAAAAATCCAAAAATGCACTTTTTGAAAATTTTCTAAAATTATAATACTACCTTTATCTAAACACTTCTGCATAAAAATTTTCGTTGAAATCGGGTTAATTTTGAACGAGATATTCAGAAACCAAAACAACCGTTCTATGACAGGTACCGTTAATAACGGTACAAAAAATATTATTTTTATTTCAAAAGTTGGCTCTTATGTGTAATACTACACATACAAATTTTAATCAAAATCGTTAGAGCCGTTTTTGGAAAAATTAACTTTTCTATTTCCGTTATATGGCAGGTACCGTTAGTTTTGGTCATAAAAAAAATTTCAATTTCCCCTCTAGGGAATCACCAAAAACTGCTTACTAACAAGTTTGAAGAAAATCTTTTCACTCGTTTAGGCTGTAGCTCGAGGTATATACAGACAGACAGACAGACAGACAGACAGACAGAATTGGCGGACCCACTTTTTTGGCATTCTCCATCATCGTAATGTCATGTAAAATTGTTATCTCGAGTTCGATTTTTTTACGAATCCTAAACTTGCCCTATAGTACCTATATCGCAAGTAAAAAATAAAGAGGTTTCTTATGTCGTTTTCGATTGGTTTCACTCAAGGATTCACTCATTCTGAAATCGAATGGAACAGGTCAAATCGATTCCACTCAATTCTGTTTTTTTTTGTTTGTGTGTTTTTCTTTTAAATTTCAAATGTCAAATATTTATGTCGTTTTCTATTGACGTATCTCAGAATGAGATTTGTGAATTTGACAGCTGAAAGGGGGGGTGAAGAGGGGAAATAGTGGACAAATCTCAGATTTCATGATCTATTTGCGTCTTGAGATTCAAAAAAATGAATCTGAGATTCAAGAATCTGATTCTGGATTTTTATCAAGATTCACGCATACAAACACACCCTCTTTCACATACACTCCTCTGTTTGACATTTGTCTGAACATTTGTTGTTGTTTTATTTTTTTTATACGCACAGATTTCGCACACAATTACAAAACTAGATTTCATATTCTATTTGCAGTGCAAAATCTGAGAATTTTACACAAAAATCTTAAAAGTCAATAGAAAACGACATTATATTAATTTATTTTTCTTTCAAATGAAATGTTTTAAATTTTTTAGAAATTGTTAATGTTGAAGAAATCAATAGGGAAGTTGGTTTCCAAAATATTTTAAGTAATTTTGAAAATTAATTAAAACATTTATTTCGGAAAAAATATACATGAAGCCTCAAGAGGCTAGACTCTTTTTTCCAATTTTCTTTTGATAATCATTCTGTGAGGCGCGTACTATTACACGATGCCTCTTGAGTCCAGGACTCAAATTTTACATTTCTCTTTTGATTTAAAATTTGTTGTTGTATTGCACCAAGAAGAAAAAAGAAATGAAAGAGAATGTTGAAAAAAGGAAAAGTGGAAAAAGAAACGTCAAAAAAGAGTCTCAGAATTCCGACCCACGACTCTCTGGTCGGATAATTTTTTGTTTCATCTTTTTTCTCTTTTGCACTCATTACGTTTGAAAAGAGGCGCGCCTCTTGAGGCTTCATGTAATAGCTGACTAAGTGCTTCTCGAGTGAATTCCGATTTTAAATCGAGAAGAGAATTTCTCTTCTGAGAAGCGTTCTGCCTTTCATAATCGTGCGAATAAAACGCTTTCAGAAGGCTTCTGAATAATTCCGGACGGTTCCGGAGATCCAATCGAAAACGACATTAGAAAAAAAAAGTCTTGGTTTTTTGTTAATTTCTCGAAAATGACATCACAACAAAAACATTACTGTTTAAAAAAGAGCCAAGTTCTCCTATGTTGAAGTTATGCTGGCACAAAAAGTACTGAAATGTAAAAGTGTACCAAGTTCTAAAGCTTGGCTTTTGACAATTTTTTTTAATATTACCGATTTTTAAAGCTAATTGAAAAATTGCCAAGCAAACAATAAACATTTAATTTATACAAATTTAAAGCCAAGCTTTAGAACTTGGTACACTTTTACATTTCAGTACTTTTTGTGCCAGCATAACTTCAACATAGGAGAACTTGGCTCTTTTTTAAACAGTAATGTTTTTGTTGTGATTTCACTACTTTTTGCAAGGTATTGCTGTAGAACTTAAAATCTCTATAATTGATGAACACTCAGAGAAAATAAGCGGTTACCACGCCCCTTGTCTAAAATTCTAAAATTTTAAATTTTTTCTTTTGTTTAAACTACCAAGTCTACCATTCTACCAAATTTTAAGGTTCTACGACAGTTAGAAATGCTCTATAATATTTGATAAAAATTCAGCAGAAATGGGCGGTTGCCTCACCCCCTATCCAAAATTCTCAAATTTTAAATTTATTATTTGGTATAACTTACTAGCTTAACCATTCTACCAAGTTTCAAGATTCTACGATAATCAGAAGTGCTCTAAAAAATTTGATATAATTTAGTGAAAATGGGCGGTTACCACGCCCCCTGGCTAAAATTCTCAAATATAAATTTTTTTCCTTTATATAAACCACCAGCTCTACCATTCTACCAAATTTCAAGATTCTACGATAGTCAGAAGTGCTCTATAATAATTGATGAAAATTCGGCGGAAATGGGCGGTTACCACGCCCCCTGAATTGAAAATCTCAAATTTTCGATTTTTTCCTTTGTATACACCGCAAGTCCTATAACCATGTAAAATTTCAAGTTTTTACGATAGCGGGAGGTTCTTTATAATTTTGATGATCTGTCATTGAGTGAGTGAATCAGTCAGTCAGTCAATCAGTCAGTCAGTTACGGTTTTCGCGATTTTTGAAGTCCTATATCTCAGAAACTACTCATCCTAAGAAGCTGAAATTTTGGCATCTTTGGTGTGGAAGATAGAGGGGGGTCGAAAATGGCCTGAGTTGTTTCCTGTAAATAAGGGTGTAGTGCCAAAGTTGCTAGAGAACTTGGCTGGGCACTACCGTGCCCCTTGATACGGCTTTATGTTTTCGTTTAAAAACAAATAAGAGCATTACTAAATTACATAAAATTTAAAAAAATTAGTTTTAATTTTTTTTTTCAAAATTTTGATTTCCAGAATTAACTTTTCAATAACTATGCCATAAAATGTTTTTTTTTTTTTAATTTGTCTTTTGAAGATTTCTTCCTGTCAAAAAAAAAATTAATAAAATAGACTCCCCGCTCCCATTCGATTTTTTTCTTGCCTAGACACGCTTTAGCCCCCCCCCCCCCCCTCCAAAACCTCAGATGAAAAACAGAAAATTATAAGGCAAAAGGTAAAACGAGCTTTTAAACCATAAGAAGGGTTTCTTTATTGTTATGACTATGCTTTAGGAAATGATTCATGGGCATATTAGCAAGAAGTCGTTTTTAGTTGTAAATATAATCAGGCCATGAAAAAAAATTTTTGTTTTCTTACACATTTTTTTAATGAAAACTTTTAAAACCTGAAAAATCATATAATTTATATACTAACTATTAGGTACATGATTACATGTATCTTGATCCACGAACGCTCTATCATAACTACATAATCGCAACAACTTAATTTGATATTTTGGTTTAAGAAGATATACGCTTTTCTTTGTAACAAACCTGTGTGGAGGAAATTTATTTCATCCTAAACATACCTACATATGTATTTTTTAGTTTGTACATTTTTTTTAATTTATGGTTTGATGTTTCCGCAAAAAATAATGATGCTGAAAACATCGCTTTTGGAAACATCGATGTAATCGAAACTTCAAAGTTTTTTTTTAAGTGAAGGGCAGCAGGCGAGTTCTACTCAAAACACGAATGTGGAAGAAACACATTTTTGAATTATTTTCCTACTTTTAGTTCAGTTGAACGAACCATAATTTAAGGTACCTTCTACGTAAGAATTTTGTAAAAATATAGGTAATTTTTTCCAAACCGGTCCCTGCGATTTTTATAAAAAAAAATCAACTGCAATCGCAATGTAAAATGTAGTATGGTCAACGTTGATTCAATTTTGAAGAAAAAAAAAATACAATTGAAAATAATGGCCTTCAAAGAAAAATCATTCCGAAAAACAGTTAAATCAAAAAGGTTTCTGTTTATTTTAACTAGGTTTAAGATTTACACAGTGTAGAATGGTTATTAACTTCTAAATTTGACAACCTCAATAAATTCAACAAATTAAAAAAAAGCTTTGATTGTATTAATTAAAAATTAAATATAGAAAAATTAATTTATTGGATTAAGAAAAATATAAATGGTCAACGTTGATTCAATTTTGAAGAAAAAAAAAATACAATTGAAAATAATGGCCTTCAAAGAAAAATCATTCCGAAAAACAGTTAAATCAAAAAGGTTTCTGTGTATTTTAACTAGGTTTAAGATTTACACAGTGTAGAATGGTTAT
Source organism: Episyrphus balteatus (assembly GCF_945859705.1). Taxonomy (NCBI): domain Eukaryota; kingdom Metazoa; phylum Arthropoda; class Insecta; order Diptera; family Syrphidae; genus Episyrphus; species Episyrphus balteatus. The sequence continues at coordinate 104,915,915 of NC_079136.1, forward strand.
TAACTTCTAAATTTGACAACCTCAATAAATTCAACAAATTAAAAAAAAGCTTTGATTGTATTAATTAAAAATTAAATATAGAAAAATTAATTTATTGGATTAAGAAAAATATAAATTTTTCATTTTTACGTGACCTTTCATTATTTAATGAATGTTATCTTCTTCGTTGGCTACAGGTCGTATTTTGATTTTACTTTTAAAATTGCTTATATATTTAAATGTTATAGTATATATATATATATACTTATCTTTATCCTAATGGCTTTCTTATAGTTCTAGCTTAATTTCTTATAGTTTGTTTTCGCTGTTGTTTAAATATTTTAAAATTCAATAAAAAAATGTCTTGAAAAAGACGTTTATAACACTGGTTAACAAAATTAAACTTTTTTTTTTGTTGCCGAAAAAAAAATATACTTTTCTGAAGGTTTTCGGTGTGCTGAATTCGAATCCGAAGTCAAAAAAAATTAATCAGCTCCAGTTTTATCAGTTCCAGTTTTTTAAATATTACTGTTAGAAAATGCAGCACTTTGGACCTTATTCTTTTATATATGGAATGTACCTTTCTGCAATGAGTCGACTATCGCCATCTTTACTGATGGTTCTTGCCAGTTCTTTTAGTCTCCCCGATCACAGCAGTGTCTTCCAAGCCGAGATATTGGCAGTGAAAAATGTTGGTAAACAAATATCCACGATGGCGATATCACCTGCTGACATCACCTTTTTCATTGATAGCCAATCGGCAATAAAAACTATTTCTGCACCTTAATCAAGTCAAAGCTTGTTTCTTGCTGTCGCGAAGAGCTTAGGGTTCTTGGTATGCAGCATAATGTAAGACTCTGCTGGGTTCCCGGCCACAGTGATGTGTTCGGCAACGAAAAAGCGGATGAGCTTGCAAGGCAGGGCTCAGTTCTTGATCCCTCTCTCATAGACCTTAACATCAGAATCCCACAATGTGAAATAAAGCGAAATATCGTCAATAATATTTCACAAAAAACCAATGAAAGATGGAACCTCCTAGAAACCTGCGGTCACACCAGAAAACTATGGCCGAACTTCGACGAGAAAAAATCACATAAGATCTTACTACTTAGTAAGCCTTCCTTAAGATCCCTAATAGGCGTCTTAACGGGACATAACCTACTAGGATACCACAAAAAGAAAATGGGGCTTAGTACGGATGATCTATGCAGAGGCTGCGGTAATGAGGACGAACAGGAAAACACTGTTCACTTCCTCTGTCACTCCTCTGCCACTGCCCCACTCTGTCGCACTAGGAAAAAATTCTTAGGAAACTACTTCTTTAATGAATTAGAAGAAGTATCGGAACTCTCAGCCAATAACCTACTGAACTTTGTCAAGTCCTCCAAATGGCTCGAACAACCATAGCATTCATAGGTCAACCTCAACACTTTTTCATGAAGTTACAATACTTCAGGGTACCACAAGGGATCTACATTAATCTAAGTGTGACGGTAACAAAATCAACTGTCAGCCCATATAACCTAACCTAACCAAATATGGAAAATTGTTTGAGCATATTTAGTAACGGTTTTTATAAGAACTATTTACCACCTTTTTAAATCTGTTTAAATCTTTCCGATATCTTTTTTACTGCCCGAGATATCCTCAGTTGTTTGTAGGGATGGGCCGATATTTCAGTAACAGGTATTGAATAACAGCATTGACTAATTATATATAGAAGTGACACCGGAAAAAACATCCGCTTTGTTTGAGGGGTGGCGCTACAATCGTTACAGGAGTGGCGCCACAATCGTTTTAGGATTGTGTATTCGATGGCCGAAAAATTCCTGAAAAGGACTTTTCGTTACTAAGTAATCACAACTATTATATTATTTATATTTGGTGTATTTGTATTAGTTTTGTTTTGTGTTCGAAGTGTGTTTGTTTATTTTTGTTTCTGTAATATTCAATTTGAATTTATTTTTAATTTTTCTAATATTTTGAATTGAACATTTATTTTTGAATGTTTTATTCTTATGTATATTTGAAAGGATTTTGTTTTTCTGTTTTAAGAAGATTTTTCTTCAACTATAGAGAGTTTATTTAAATTTGGTTAGGGTGCTTTATGTAATAACATCTAGGCCAAAGTTGTAGTTCACATTATTTAAATGTTGAGGTCCGTCAAGATAGCACCCACACCCCCAAATTTCCAAAATCTGAGTATGCAATAATTTGTTGCTAATTAGTTGCTCTAATCTCGAATTTGTTGCTCCACTCCTTCCCCCTCAAAATTGATAGAAAGGGTGTGGGTGCTATCTTGACGTCAAGATAGCACCCACACCCATTAAAAACCCAACAGTTCAAAAAACTGAGTACGCAGTAATTTGTTGCTAATTTGTTGCAAATTAGTTGCTCCAATCTTGAATTTGTTGCTCCAAGATTTGACCATGAAATGCACTTCAACAGTTTTCTCAAAAAAGCTAAATTCCCCAAAATTTAACGCACAGCAACAAAAATGGTATCAAATTAAAGTGCCTCTCAACACCTTTTCAAAAAGGTCTCATTCAACTTTTAAATCCATCTCCTTCATGTCCAAAATGCATTGTGGAACTTGTGGAACATATCAAAACGTCAAGATAGCACCCACACCAAGAAAAACCTAAAGATTAAAAAAAATAAGTATGCAATAATTTGTTGCTAATTTGTTGCTAATTAGTTGCTCTAATCTTGAATTTGTTGCTCCACCCCTTCCCCCTCAAAATTGATAGAAAGGGTGTGGGTGCTATCTTGACGTCAAGATAGCACCCATTTCCATAATCTGAGTATGCAGGATTTTAGTAATAATTTATTGCTAATTAGTTGCTCTAATCTAGAATTTGTTGCTCCATGATTTGACCATAAAATCGGCTGCAACAGATGCATTTTTTTTGGAGACTTTTTATCTATAATTTTTTTCAAAAAACTAAAAATGCCAAATTAAAAACATGATTTCATGCTCTGCAAAAAGTAACATACAAATTTTCCATCACTTTCCATTCCAGTCTTATAGTCCAAAAACTAGTCAACTCTCGCCCCTAAAAACTATAAAAAACGGTGTGGGTGCTATCTTGACGTCAAGATAGCACCCACACCCCCCTATTTCAAAAATCTGAGTATGCAGGATTTTAGTGATAATTTGTTGCTAATTAGTTGCTCTAATATTGAATTTGTTGCTCCACGATTTGACCTTCAAATAGACTGCAACAGATGCAATATTTTGGAGACTTTTTATCCATACGCTTTTTCAAAAAACTAAAAACGCCAAATTGTAGACAAAATTTGTTGCTCTGCAAAAAGCTATTTTTAAATTTTCTATCACTACCCAATCCTCTCTTACAGGAGAAAAAATTTTGCGATAACGTCATCTATCAAGCTGAGTACGCCACAACGAAAAATTGAAAATTTAAGTAGGTACGAATTAATTTGAAGATATTTTGTTGCTAATTTACTACCCTAATCTAGAATTTGTTGCTCCACGGTTTGACCTTTAAATCGGCTGCAACAGTTGCAATATATAGGTATATATAGCTTTATATAGGTATATTTTCAAAAATTAATGCTTTTTAAAAAGTTACATTTCCAATACTCAAGTATTCTTGACCTTTCATAAGCCCTTAAAACGAGTACCTACCTATAGGTACGGAAGACGTTAAGTAAAACTCAACAGCAAAAACAAAGTTTATAAAGGTACCTACTAATGCCATTTAATTTCTCTATATTATATAGACAGCTTTTCCGTTCCTATTTTACCATTAGGTACCTTACCTCAATTTCAAAAATTAATTTGATTTAACGTATAAACATCTACCTACCTTTTTCAAAGATATCTTACAACAACGAACATCTATTAAAAGAAAAAATGTCTCCCATGTCCTAGCCTAGAAGAAACCTAGACATCTCTTGAAAACGATGCCTACCCCCAACATTTTTTTGTAATTCTTTTCATCGCTTTTTTACACTTTAAGTCTATCACTCTAGTTTTGGAGAGATGCATTTTACTAACTACCACTAAAGCAACCGAAAAACACAACTCAATGCTATTCAACCAATCAGGTTGCGATGCGACTATTTTTATTATAAAAACAAACCAAATACATAAATGTGTTCATAGTTAATAGGAATAATCGAGTGTGTATGCGTTGATTTAAATTTTGACTCCGCCCCCCACAGCAGCGTTGTGCAAATGTGCCCAATTGGGCCATTTGGCCCAAGAATTTATATTTTGGCCCCGTGCCCAACAGCAAATGGCCCCATTTAATGAAATTCTTTAATTAATACAGGCATTTTTACAAAATAAATTAGTTGTATTAACAATTTGATAATTTTTTAAGTAGTTATCGACTAAAGATCGATTGTCAAAATATTTTGCGAATGCATTCACTGAAGAGAAAGGACGACAAACGATATTTGTTTTCCTTTATCTTTATATCTAGTTTAAACCTGATTGATAAAGGCTTCTGAAGTATTCAGTCCACTGTTATTTTTATTTCATTGGGAAAAAGACTAAAATGATTTTAAAAAGTTTATGGCAAAAAAAAAACAAAAACATTTAATAAAATCCAAAATAAATTAAATATATTAGATTGTTAAGAACCAATTTTCCTGGCCTAGTTCGGTAGTTCGGAAGCCCCGGTTGTTCGATCTTCATGAAAACAAATTTGGGGACTTTATTTATAAAGTTATATCTAACATAGAAGAAACAGTTTGGATCAAATAACTTATTCGGTCAAACCAATAGGCTGCGAGTTATAGATCAATTACAGTTTTCCAAGCGACCTTTTCACCAATTTCATAATAGCGACTTTTTTTTCTAGAAATTGTATTTCTTTTTACCTCTGAATATTTAAGCTTCAATTTCTTTTTTCGTTCCGAAAGTATTCTGAACTTGTTCAGAGCGCGAATAAAATAACTGAGCAGACCGAGTTAAATGCTGAACACAAGCATTTAGCAAGTGATATTGAAAAAAAGAATTTCAAACAAATAAAATAATGGTGCAAAAGTGCAGTAGTCGGTCTAGTTTTTTTTTATTTTAATTTAAGTTTTAAATTTAATTTCCTGTTTCTGTAAAAGAAAATTTAAGGTAAATAGACAAATGTTCAGAGGCTATTCAGAGCGTGCGCCGAATGTTCTGGTTCTGTTCAGAGCTTTTTTCTGAATTGAAAAAGAAAAACGCCTACCCATAAACTCATCCATTTTACCTACCCACAACTTCAATTCAAACTCAAAGAACAAAAAGATGGAATTTTCAGTGAAATTGGAAAGTGAAAAAAATATACTGGAAAACTTGAAAGTCTTTTTTCATTTAATATTTTATCATTGTTCAAATTAAATGTTTCATACTTCAAATCTTAACGGTCCAAGCGTAGCGTCCAACTAAATTTAAGTTCCTAAAATGAAGACTGTTTTTTTTTTCTTTGTTTCTAATTTTGTTATTTTTTTGTTGTTAATAAAAACTTAGTTTCAAAACAACTTGAGTTTATTTTTCTATGTAAAAACATATGAAAACCGTTTAGTGACCTTCTTTTTTAAATAGCGAATTCTTCGACAAAAAAGCTACTTTTTTCAATTTTTTAGATTAGCGACTTTTTTAACGACCTTTTAAAAATATAAACGGTAACGCTGACACTGCTTACTTGTATCTATAGACTATAGTACCTACTTATGTATGTATATATTTAGTTTGTGTTTAACTTATTAGAAAATATAATTAAATAAACAAAATATACCTGGTTTATGTGTTTTGATATGTGTTTTAAAAAAAAATTTTTACATGAAAAATGAAATGGCCCCTAAAATGTTGAAATGGCCCCGAAAGTGGCCCCTTATATTTATTTTCCAAGAACAACGCTGCCCCACAGTCTGCTTTGATGAAAATAATACAAACGCACACCTTGAAATGTTTTTTCCTTAGTCGGTTTCAGACCTCTATGAAGGTATGATGTACGGTCTGTCGCTCGATTTAATAATTTTATGACTTAGGTACCTACATAATTTATTATAGACACACCAAAAGGTAAGTTAGGTACGTATGTTTGTAGGGCCTTCCAGTTTATCTGGATTTATGCAATTTTTTGTGTTATGGTACCTATGTCGCTATGGGTCTTATGAAAAATGTTGCATATTTTTAGGGGAACACTTTAAATTCAAAACCACTGAAAACCCGAATTGAAAATTTCTTGAATTTGTTGCTTCACAATTTGAACATTAAATGCACTTCAACACTACAAAAAATCTTAGGTAATTGCCTAAAAGGAAAAACTTTAAAATTTAAGAAAATATGTAAGCAGGTGTGCAGGAATTTGTTGATAATAATTAATTGCTCCAACAGATGCATTAGGTAGGTATTTTAAAGACTTTTTATCTATACCTACCTAATTTTTTTCAAAAAAACTAAAAATTCCAAATTATAGACATGAATTGAATTGATAGTTAGCACCTTCCTTCTTATGCAATAACTTCATTCCCCTAAGGGTGAAGGCCTCAATCCTACATTACCGAACGTTTTCAAAATTTAAATTGAACTTAAAAATCTTTCGCACCGGGTACAAAGGTGTTAAGTCAGAAAAGGTAATTTTGAGGAAAATGAAATTGAAGTTTCAATTTTTGTTTGTAAATCTGAATAATATTATTTTGAAAAAGTAATGATGCAGAAACATTATCTATAAGATCTTTTTTAATATTCATATGCTGTTGACCGGAAAATGACCGTTCTTTAAAAAAAATTGTGTTGACTTAACACAACTAAACAAAGTCAAATTTTGAGAATAAAAAGTTGAAAGTTACACTTTCAAGGTCATATATATACATGATATGCACAGCTGAGGTCTGCCAGACCAAAATTATTTTACTAATCATGTTAAAAATTACCACTGAAAGAATTTTAAGCCTTACAAGAGCTACCTTAGTCAAATGTGCCACTAGCTCTTGGACTATTATGTAACTTAGTTTTTGGGGTAACACAGTACATAATTTAGCTTGACAAAATCTTAAGAAAAACATGTTTGTAATTCAAACGTGGTAGAAGTGATACCTTAATAAATCATTTTTCTTATAAATTGATCATAAGGAGTTAAGTCAAGAGGAAGACAGAAAACGAAAAGCCATTTTTCTACAGAATTATATTAGGTACATATTTTTTAAAAAAGAATTTTCACATTGGTAATTAATCACATTGATATTTCCAAGTTTCTTTTATAAATTAAGCTTTGTTATCAATATAAACAAATATTTTTCTTGACTTAACACCTTTGGACCAAGTTTATTTATGAAGACTAGGTAAATGGCTCTAGAGTGTTAAGTCAACACAATTTTTTTTAAAGAACGGTCATTTTCCGGTCAACAGCATATGGATATTAAAAAAGATCTTATAGATAATGTTTCTGCATCATTACTTTTTCAAAATAATATTATTCAGATTTACAAACAAAAATTGAAACTTCAATTTCATTTTCCTCAAAATTACCTTTTCTGACTTAACACCTTTGTACCCGGTGCGAAAGATTTTTAAGTTCAATTTAAATTTTGAAAACGTTCGGTAATGTAGGATTGAGGCCTTCACCCTTAGGGGAATGAATTATTGCATAAGAAGGAAGGTGCTAACTATCAATTCAATTCATGTCTATAATTTGGCATTTTTAGTTTTTTTGAAAAAAATTAGGTAGGTATAGATAAAAAGTCTTTAAAATACCTACCTAATGCATCTGTTGGAGCAATTAATTATTATCAACAAATTCCTGCACACCTGCTTACATATTTTCTTAAATTTTAAAGTTTTTCCTTTTAGGCAATTACCTAAGATTTTTTGTAGTGTTGAAGTGCATTTAATGTTCAAATTGTGAAGCAACAAATTCAAGAAATTTTCAATTCGGGTTTTCAGTGGTTTTGAATTTAAAGTGTTCCCCTAAAAATATGCAACATTTTTCATAAGACCCATAGCGACATAGGTACCATAACACAAAAAATTGCATAAATCCAGATAAACTGGAAGGCCCTACAAACATACGTACCTAACTTACCTTTTGGTGTGTCTATAATAAATTATGTAGGTACCTAAGTCATAAAATTATTAAATCGAGCGAGAGACCGTACATCATACCTTCATAGAGGTCTGAAACCGACTAAGGAAAAAACATTTCAAGGTGTGCGTTTGTATTATTTTCATCAAAGCAGACTGTGGGGGGCGGAGTCAAAATTTAAATCAACGCATACACACTCAATTATTCCTATTAACTATGAACACATTTATGTATTTGGTTTGTTTTTATAATAAAAATAGTCGCATCGCAACCTGATTGGTTGAATAGCATTGAGTTGTGTTTTTCGGTTGCTTTAGTGGTAGTTAGTAAAATGCATCTCTCCAAAACTAGAGTGATAGACCTAAAGTGTAAAAAAGCGATGAAAAGAATTACAAAAAAATGTTGGGGGTAGGCATCGTTTTCAAGAGATGTCTAGGTTTCTTCTAGGCTAGGACATGGGAGACATTTTTTCTTTTAATAGATGTTCGTTGTTGTAAGATATCTTTGAAAAAGGTAGGTAGATGTTTATACGTTAAATCAAATTAATTTTTGAAATTGAGGTAAGGTACCTAATGGTAAAATAGGAACGGAAAAGCTGTCTATATAATATAGAGAAATTAAATGGCATTAGTAGGTACCTTTATAAACTTTGTTTTTGCTGTTGAGTTTTACTTAACGTCTTCCGTACCTATAGGTAGGTACTCGTTTTAAGGGCTTATGAAAGGGCAAGAATACTTGAGTATTGGAAATGTAACTTTTTAAACAGCATTAATTTTTGAAAATATACCTATATAAAGCTATATATACCTATATATTGCAACTGTTGCAGCCGATTTTATGGTCAAATCATGGAGCAACAAATTCTAGATTAGAGCAACTAATTAGCAACAAATTATTACTAAAATCCTGCATACTCAGATTATGGAAATAGGGGGGTGTGGGTGCTATCTTGACGTCAAGATAGCACCCACACCCTTTCTATCAATTTTGAGGGGGAAGGGGTGGAGCAACAAATTCAAGATTAGAGCAACTTATTAGCAACAAATTATTGCATACTTATTTTTTTAATTTTTAGGTTTTTCTTGGTGTGGGTGCTATCTTGACGTTTTGATATGTTCCACAAGTTCCACAATGCATTTTGGACATGAAGGAGATGGATTTAAAAGTTGAATGAGACCTTTTTGAAAAGGTGTTGAGAGGCACTTTAATTTGATATCATTTTTGTTGCTGTGCGTTAAATTTTGGGGAATTTAGCTTTTTTGAGAAAACTGTTGAAGTGCATTTCATGGTCAAATCTTGGAGCAACAAATTCAAGATTGGAGCAACTAATTAGCAACAAATTACTGCGTACTCAGTTTTTTGAACTGTTGGGTTTTTAATGGGTGTGGGTGCTATCTTGACGTCAAGATAGCACCCACACCCTTTCTATCAATTTTGAGGGGGAAGGAGTGGAGCAACAAATTCGAGATTAGAGCAACTAATTAGCAACAAATTATTGCATACTCAGATTTTGGAAATTTGGGGGTGTGGGTGCTATCTTGACGGACCTTAAATGTTGTCCACATGCACTGTGGCATATACTTACTATTTTCTTAGACCGCATAATGCAAGAGTAGGTAAGGATCAAGTTCAATTTTTTTAATACAATACGAAACCACCTCGATTATTTGCGAACAAGAACTTTGCGTTTACGGCTTTGTTCAAATTTGCAGCTGTAAATGAAAATTTAAAGTTTTTACAAAATGTTAAATTTAAAAAAAATCTTTTCGTACCATTTTTGGATACTTTTCTCTGTTTTTATTTTTTTTTATCTAAAATTTAAACGATAAAATTAATTGAAAATAATTATCGCAAATGTATGAAAATGTGGTTTTGGATAGTTCCAATGATTTTCCTATTTCACCATTTGAAATAAAATATTTGAATCTAATATCCTAAAACTAGAAGAATGTAGCTTTAACATGCTTTTTATTTTGTCATGATACTATATAGTCAAGCTATGCATTCTCACAAAAAAAAGTTGAGATAACAATCAGACATGGCATTACTATCGCCCTGTTCCATTGGAGGATACTAATAGTAGATTTTTTGGTTAATCTGTCAGTCTGTCTGTCTATAGTTAAACGGATGTACCGATTAACATCAAACTTGGTATGAAGCATTTTTTAGAGACTCTCCAGAGGGGTTTTTAGAACTAATTTTTTTTTACCAAAAATAACGATACCTCTCATATACCAATTTTGGAAATGTTTAATTTTCTTGAAAACGGTACCAGTGATGTTGTTTAAAAAAATTATAAAATAGTTTTTGGGCAATCATGGAAATTTTTTAAAATTATTATTAACCTACCGTAGAACCGTTTTTTTTTTTTAAATCTGATTTTCTGAAAAACTGCCAATTCAATTTCAAAGAATTTTTTATACAAAAGCATTTATATAGTTTAAATATAAAACAGTAAGAAAATTTGGAAAAATAATAGTTTTTGGATAAAAAAAATTGAACACTTTTTTTGAAAAATCAAATTTTCGAAAACCGGAAATTAAATTTTTTTTGAGTTTTAGTTTTGAATGTTGATTAGTGATTTCTACGAAATTGCATACCAAATTTAATTTTTGATTTTTTTTTAAATTTATTTAAAAGGTTTTCTTTTTTTTTTTACAAATCTATCTTAGTAGAAGAAATCAAATTGAATAGGTACTTGTTGGAGCTATCACGAATTCTGCTTTGTTCCTTTAACTTTTTGGACTAGTTATAAAAAACAACTCAGGTTAAAAGCTACACTCGTTATGAATCTCAACTATTAAATTTAGCCGAGCGTTAGCCTTTTGTACTTGAGTAATAAATTGTTTATTGGTAGGGTGAAATATATATAATTCAGTTAAATATTTAAGTCAGCCTTAAATTTGATTATTGGTAAGGCCCGTAAAAAATAAAATTTACTAATTATAAGTTTTGGTGAATAAAACTTCTTATTCAGAATTCTTTGGCGCAAATTTATTTGTCATGAAGTAAAGTTATCAGGTGTAGGTTAGCCTAATAGTAAGTAAATGTACAAGCGTGGTCGAATGTTCGGTATTTGGCCGAATCATTATTCGCATCATCTCGAGTAGGTACCATTAAAAAATTTCAATTTCCCCTCCTTGGAATCAAAAATTAAGAAAAAATTTGAGCCAAATCGACTTATTGGTTTGAGGTCTTACCTGATTTACAATATTACGTTGAGTTTTTCTTAACGCTTTTCTTTTTTCATTAACGGCCATTTGCTGAAACGAACCTTAAATAATTTATTTTGAACAATAAAAAACTTTTGCTTAAGTTTCGATTCAGCAAAAACCGGCGCTAGTTGTTACGCATTTCATAATGTTGCCAAAAAAAATATAATATAAAAAAATAGCAATCTTTGTGGGAATACGAACTCAAAGATCAAAAGTAAAGAGCAATCACCTTGTCACCTACGCTAATAGGACTATTGAAATAAGGGTAACTTTCATGCCCTATAAGCTATAACGTGCCTAGGATATACAACAATAATTATTAAATTTTGTTCAAATTCTCGTCGTTAATAAAAAATGTTTGTTTTTAGTTTCGAGTTACTATGGATACATTTATAATATCAAAAAACTTTTAAATATTTTTGTTTGATATTTGTGTAATTTTGTATGTATGAGTAAAATTTCCACATTTTCTTTTTTCATTTATAGGATGTCGATGTGTCGATAAGATTTATTTTTGTTTGATATTTGTTTTCTGTTTTATGTGTGAATAAAATTTCCTTATTTTTTTTTTCTATTATAGGATGTCGACGTGTCGATACGTTTTATTTTTATTTGATATTTGTTTTCTAATGTTTGTATTAGTGAAATTTCCTTTTTTAAAAACAAATTTTTGGAAACATAATTTTCTAGGACAAGCCCCATTCTCTCTGGGGATTTTTTAGTACATCAGATTGCCGAAAAAAAATAAAATTGTGTGGCGCTAGAAACTATCGGTGTCACTTCTATATATAATTTTTCAATGATAACAGGTATTGGAAAGTAGCAATAACAACTTGCTACTCATCAGGGAAAATACCTGTTACTGAAATAACAGTTAATATTTTCAGTATCTAAATAAATTTAAATTAAATTTTTTTTTTTGCAATCCAAGAAAATTTTCGGTAATAAGAAGGTTAATAAAATGAAAAATACCTACTAATTATCTAAACAACTTTCTCTTATCCTACACAAAAAATTAATTTTATCGGTAATAATCTGTAATACCTGTTACTCGGATCAAAATTATCTGCTTAGTCAAAATTATCAAGGAATTTATAATACCTGTTACTTTTGATAAAATTCATCTTTGATACTTTCCGTTCAGGCGAATAATCTGTTAAAAACACAAACGCTCCTATAATACCTGTTATTCGGATCAAAATGATCTCCTTACTCAAAATTATCAAGGAATTTATAATACCTGTTACTTTTGATAAAATTCATCTTTGATACTTTCAGTTCAGGCAAATAATCTGTTAAAAACACAAACGCTCCTATAACACCTGTTATTCGGATCAAAATGATCTCCTTACTCAAAATTATCAAGGAATTTATAATACCTGTTACTTTTGATAAAATTCATCTTTGATACTTTTAGTTCAGGCGAATAATCTGTTAAAAACACAAACGCTCCTATAATACCTATTATTCGGATCAAAATGATCTCCTTACTCAAAATTATCAAGGAATTTATAATACCTGTTACTTTTGATAAAATTCATCTTTGATACTTTCAGTTCAGGCAAATAATCTGTTAAAAACACAAACGCTCCTATAATACCTGTTATTCGGATCAAAATGATCTCCTTACTCAAAATTATCAAGGAATTTATAATACCTGTTACTTTTGATAAAATTCATCTTTGATACTTTCCGTTCAGGCGAATAATCTGTTAAAAACACAAACGCTCCTATAATACCTATTATTCGGATCAAAATGATCTCCTTACTCAAAATTATCAAGGAATTTATAATACCTGTTACTTTTGATAAAATTCATCTTTGATACTTTCAGTTCAGGCAAATAATCTGTTAAAAACACAAACGCTCCTATAATACCTGTTATTCGGATCAAAATGATCTCCTTACTCAAAATTATCAAGGAATTTATAATACCTGTTACTTTTGATAAAATTCATCTTTGATACTTTCAGTTCAGGCAAATAATCTGTTAAAAACACAAACGCTCCTATAATACCTGTTATTCGGATCAAAATGATCTCCTTACTCAAAATTATCAAAGAATTTATAATACCTGTTACTTTTGATAAAATTCATCTTTGATACTTTTAGTTCAGGCGAATAATCTGTTAAAAACACAAACGCTCCTATAATACCTATTATTCGGATCAAAATGATCTCCTTACTCAAAATTATCAAGGAATTTATAATACCTGTTACTTTTGATAAAATTCATCTTTGATACTTTCAGTTCAGGCAAATAATCTGTTAAAAACACAAACGCTCCTATAATACCTGTTATTCGGATCAAAATGATCTCCTTACTCAAAATTATCAAGGAATTTATAATACCTGTTACTTTTGATAAAATTCATCTTTGATACTTTTAGTTCAGGCGAATAATCTGTTAAAAACACAAATGCTCATATAATACCTGTTACTCGGATCAAAATTATCTGCTTACTCAAAATTATAAAGGAACTTATAATAATTTTTTTTTTTGCTCTAAAACTTATTTTCTGATGTTTTTCTTGAATTTTTTTATTTGTATTTTATATTATTTTTAATTTGCTCTATTACCCGATGGTATTTTTTTTTAAGGTGTTCGCTTTTGAGATTGGAGACTTCAAAATTTTTTGTTTCGCTTCAGCTGCGTACTAGGCTTAAAGCTTAAGCCAAACACAACTCTGCTAATATTCTGAAAAACATTTAAACGCGGCTTAATTTTGAAGAGAATTTTGTATGCTAGCTTAAATTTAGTTCGTTCTGCGTACTTGGCTTTAATCAAGAATTTAGTTCATAATTGAGGAGTGACTTTTCAAAAGGGGATAAAATCACTTTCCACTTTTTTAAAACTAAGTATGTAGATCTCTTCTTTACCTTCAAATGCTTTGCTTAGTTTAATCACCAAGTAAACACAAAAGACAGGCAAAAACTGAAAATCGTATGAAAAATCACAATTTATCATTTAGTTTTTTTTTTTCGATTTATCAGATTTCAGAAATGACAAAAAGTGTTTGTATCCGGTTTTGAAAAGTCACTCCTCAATTATTACCGGCGTTCCTTTGTTGGGCATTTACTGCTTATATAATAAACTGCTCTCTGCTAGTACTTAAAGTTGCTTTCAGCTACTTTTACTGTATTGAAAAAGTAGTTCAATAAATGTTTCTAAAGGAACGCAGCTATTTTATGATCTTGGTTTGTTTTTTTCACCAACTTAGAAATTAGAAAGAGAAAAGAAAAAGACAGTCTCAAAAAGAGCCCAATTTTGTTGATCCCGCCTTTATTTCTGTCAAATTAGAGCAATTAAAAAGTTTCGTTATTTTACCGTTTATCAGCAACAGCATTCAGCACCTAAGCAACCAATAAGAAGATGAACTTTTTTAAAAGAGCTTCGCCAAATTTCTCAAAAAAGATAAGCACTTTAAACAACAAACCAGGATTGTTGTAATTTTTCATTTTGTATGTTTTATTTACCCTAGGATTCATATTTATTGATAACGAAAACCTAAGAGCGATAATCTTGTTTCTTTGAAAATGATGTCAAGAAGATATAGTAAATAGTAAACAGTCGGAAGAGGAGAAGAGTCAAAAAACTTGACTCTACCAAATATGTAAGTCATTCATCACTTTTTTAAAGCAAAATACTAATCAAATCTCTTTAATAATTTCGTCGTTCTCCCCAATACCTGTTACTGTAAGAAATATTTCTATACCTGTTATTTTTGGTATAATTTTACATACGAAAAATGAGGAAATGTAAAATTAATACCAAAATTTCGCCGTTTTCCCCAATACCTGTTACTGTAAAGGCTTGGCCACACCGCACAGTGTGGGATTTCGCGAATTTAGCGGAATTTAATTCGAAAAATGACTTGTCTTGTTTGATGCCAAAACCGGTTTTTCCTAAAGCTAATAGATTGTAGAAAGTGATAACAAAAGCATTGATAGGTGGGAATCATGTAAACAAAAATAAATAGCTTCGAAGTTGCAGTTGGCGATTTTTTTTCTGTTTATTTGGTGAAAGAGATTACTTTGCTCTTAATTTTTTCTCGTGCGTTTGGTGTGCGTTTTAATAAAAGTTTTATTTTTTTTATATTTTCTAAATATCAAAGTATAATTATTTAAGTAATTTTTTATTTCACTGGGTGTTTTACATTTTTGTTTTGGTGATTGAAGTTAAAAAAATGTGTTTTTTTCGATTTTTGTACCTTTGTTAGAGCAAAACTTTAGTTATTCCGCGTTATTCCGCCTAGAGACAATATTCAATGCAAAGCTTGATTTATTATCTATCAAGAATCACTAAAATTTGACACCCCAATTTTGTTATGATATATTTTTTTTTTTTTTTTCTAAATGACCATCAAAAAAAAAAAATGATGGCATACCGTAAAAACTGCATAACTTTTTGGTATTTTGTTAGAAGAAGAATGTTATAGAATTAGAAACTTTTTTTATTTCACAGGGTGTTCAAAAAATTTGTAATTTGATTTTAAAATAGTTCCAATAAAAATACAGGGTGTTCAAATTCAAAGTTAACAGTAAGAAAAAAAAAAGAATTAAGTTATTATAAAAATTAAAAACGAAAACTATCAATAATAAAAAAAAAAGTATTACATCTGATAAAGGGTGTTCCAATTATAATAATAAAAATAAATTAATTAAAAAAAAAAACAATTAACGCGTATTTTTCACAAAATTTGATATTTGATACTTTGAAAATCGGTATTAAAATTAATTTTACTTGTTATAAGTGCTGTGTTTTGTTATTGTGTGTATATGTACTGTGGAGTATTAATTTTCGTCTTTTTATAATGTGGTATGTTATGTGCACCGGAGGGCACGCGGTAGCGGTACGGGTAGCGGCAACGATATTTGTATTAAAAAAATTCCACACCCGAACGTTGATGTGTCAGTTTGGAATTTTTTCCATACAAATACCAGTACCGTTACCTGTACCTCTACCGCGTACCCTCCGGTGTGGCCAAGCCTTAAGAAATATTTCTATACCTGTAATTTTGGGTATCCATAATTAATGGTTTCATTATAATTACAGAAAAAGAACAATTTCAGGTTTTAGTTATATTTTGCATAAGATACGCATTTTATAACTACTTAAATTATAAGAAGACAATTTCAAATAATTTCAGATAATTTTCAGATAATTTTCTGCTCTTATTAAATATCATTCTCAAAATAATGAGATTGCACTCTCGTTCTTTAGTGAAAATTGTATTACTAACTGTTATTTCGGTAACAGGTATTTATACCTGTTATTGGAAAGTAGCAATAACAGGTAGTAACAGTTATCCAAAAGTA
Source organism: Episyrphus balteatus (assembly GCF_945859705.1). Taxonomy (NCBI): domain Eukaryota; kingdom Metazoa; phylum Arthropoda; class Insecta; order Diptera; family Syrphidae; genus Episyrphus; species Episyrphus balteatus. Next base: position 104,932,464 of record NC_079136.1, read on the forward strand.
GCAGTTAAGCCCACCCAATAACTTCAGTTTAAGATACATATCTCGGGCAATACAAAAGATATTGAAAAGATTTAAACACGTATCGAAAGATGGAAAACTGTTCTCATAGAAACCGTTAGGATAGGTTGAATGAACGGGGTGATAATCTGACAAGTCGAGTTATCCCACTCGGATCTCGATGGATCCATTGTGATCCCCAGGGTTAGGGTGGGCAGGAGTGAGGATGGGTAAGGGAAGGGTTTAGGGAATTAGGTGTTGGAATTAGTGTTGTGGGCCTCCCTGAACCATCCTGAAATTTGGATAAATTTCATTATGTTTTTCAGTGGCAAGGACGAGACGTCATCTAACTCATCGAAGAAGTAATCTCCGAGAGTTGTTTTCCTACTTTTTGCTAGGTTGGGGCATTCACAAAGGAAGTGGTATGAGCCCTCCTCCGCCTCTTCGTCTTGACACCCTCTACATAAGTCTGATGAGACAATACCCATTCTACTCATGTAGGTTCCTATTGAGTTGTGACCTGTAAGGATACCAATCAATAGGGACAACTGAGGCCTGCTTAGCTTAAGTATGGTTTCAGTTTTGTTCTTAGAAATGGTCGGCCACAGATTTCTTGAAACACGACAGGTTTCAAGAGCTGACCATCTATCGTTTGCAGAGTTCAAGAAGCTTTGCTTTATTCTGCTTTTTTCGTGTTCCATTGGCATAAGCACCCATGAAGCGGTTTGGCACGGATCAAGTGTTGATCCTGTTTTGGCCAATACATCTGCCCTTTCATTCCCCTGTATATCACGATGTCCTGGGACCCATCGAAGGGTAACTATGTTCGTTATGTTTAGGGACCTTAGTGCCTTAAGACACTGGTCAACTAGTTTGGACTTCGTGACAATAGAGGAAATGGCTTTAATTGCTGCCTGGCTGTCTATAAAGATATCAATATTTTTGTTCTTTAAATTGAGTGCGGAGAGTATGTTTGCTGCTTCGCAAACTGCAAAAACTTCCGCTTGAAAAACACTACAGAAGTCAGGGAGTTTCAGTGATTTGTTTATGGGAGGGTTATCTGAAAAGATGCCTGACCCTACGCCTAGGTCTGTTTTAGACCCGTCAGGGAAAACCGAGACATGATCTGCAATAATGACCCTGTTTGACTCCCAGAGTTCTCTTGTAGAGAAGTCTGTCAGCGCTACTGAGTTGAAATCATTGAATGGAAGATTATAGTCAGTTTGAATGTTACTTGCAACATAGTTCATTATTATTTTATGACCCAAGAGGCCCCCTTTCCAGTTCTTGCCCTCCTTCAAACGAAGGGCACTTATGGCTGCCGATTCTTTTGTAAAAAGGTCGATCGGGGCAAGTGAAAGGAATGTTTCTAGGGCTGATGTGGGTGTAGTTCTCATGGCACTAGTGGTACCTATACACGCGAGTCTCTGAATTTTGGTCATAATTTTAAGGTTGACTGTTTTATCTAGGGCTGGCCACCAGACCAGGCATGCATACGTCAGAATTGGCCTTATAATGGCTGTATACATCCAATGAATCGTTTTGGGATTGGGCCTCCATTTTTTACCAAAAATTCTACTACAGGTGTAAAAGGCAATAGAAGCTTTCTTTTCACGTTCCTTTATATTTTCTTTCAAATTAAGTTTTCTATCGATTATCAACCCAAGATATTTGGCTTTACCAGTAATGGTGAGAGGAGTCCCATTTATTGTGGGAGGGTTAATATTTGGGATATTTCTTTTCCTAGTAAATAATACTAGTTCTGTTTTAAGTGGGTTTACATTGAGACCGCAGCCTGTGGCCCAGTTGTTGAGCTTGTTAAGGGCTGTTTGAAGAAGATCTCGCAGGGTCGGAACAAATTTGCCCGAGGCCATGATGATAATGTCGTCGGCATAAGCCACAACTTTTACACCGTTTTGGCTAAGCTTGATTAAGATCTGGTTAACAACTAAGAGCCAGAGTAGGGGTGACAGGACTCCTCCTTGTGGAGTTCCCCTACAAGTTCTTACCTTCAGCTTGTTGCTACCCATTTCTGCATTTACAAGTCTAGTTTGAAGCATCGAATCAATCCAGTTTGACAGATTTGAATTGACACCGCTGGTGTCCAGGGCTTGCCGTATGGCTGCATTTTCAACATTGTTGAAGGCCCCTTCAATGTCCAGGAATGCTCCCAGAGTGAATTCTTTGTGGTGGATTGAATGTTCAATCGTACCCACAACTTCATGGAATGCTGTCTCAACAGATTTGCCCTTCATATATGCATGTTGGGCCTGTGAGAGAACATTGTCGTCGAGTTTAAACCGAATGTGCGTTTCAATTAGTCTTTCTAAGGTCTTTAAAAGAAAGGAAGATAGGCTAATCGGCCTGAAGTCTTTAGGTTCCGTGTGGGAAGGCTTACCAGCTTTGGGAATGAAGATTACTTTAACTTCTCTCCAACTAGAGGGAACATAAGTTGTGTTTAAACAACCTCTAAAAATGCCCGTAAGAATTGGGACTAACAAGTCTTTAGAGCTTTGTAACATGATTGGAATTATTCCATCAGGCCCTGGAGACTTGAAAGCTGAGAAAGAATCAATGGCCCATGCCACTTTTCTATTGTCTACTATTTGGGTACCTATATTGTTGTTTATTATATTGGGACCATTTTCATCAAGAGTTGTGACCTTGTCACAGCCTGGGAAATGAGTGCGCATAAGTAATTCGATAGTTTCAGAGCTAGATTCTGTCCAGGTTTCATCTGGGCATTTTAGGAAGCCCGGAGGGGAATGGACCTTTGACATAACTTTTCTAAGCCTAGCTGCATCGTTTGTGGACTCGATGTCGGTGCAGAATTGCCGCCAGACTGCTCTTTTGGCATAGGTAGTTCGGTTTTTATATGCGTTTTTGCTGATTTTGAAGAGATCCCAATCAGCATTGATTGTTACTGTTTTTAGCTCTGTTGTAAAGCCTCCTAGAATGTAGCCTCAAAATGGAAAGCTCGTTTGACCACCATACGGGGTTGAGCTTTCTTTTAGCTTTGGGCAAGGGGCAAGAGCTTTCGTACGCTTTAATTATATCTGATGTAAATTCAATTACAAGTTTATATAGCTGAGCTGTCTAACAGAGGTTGATTAACATATTGGCCCAACGACGAGGCCTTAATTTTATTATTATAGGCTTCCCAGTTAGTTTTCCTAGGATTTCTAAGGGTTTTGGGGCTTACAGCATCATGCCTTGTTTGGAATGTTAACATTCTATGGTCTGAGAATGTAACATTACTTGACACATTCCAGTTACTTATCTCAATAGAGTTAGAGTTCGTGGAAAGTGTCACGTCTAGTACTTCTTTTCTGATTTTTGTAATGAAGGTGGGTTCATTACCTCTGTTGTGTATCACCATATTGTTTTTAATAATAAATTCAAAAAGTGACTCACCTCTTGTGTTTGTATCTGTACTGCCCCATTGCAGATGGTGAGCATTTGCATCACAGCCTGCCAGAAGATCCCAACCTTTCTTACCAACTTCTGCTACCAACTCGGTGAACGCTGCTGATGGTGGAGGCCCCGGTGAATCACCTGGCATGTAGACGGATGTTATGATCAGGGGCTGGGCCCCGTCTCTTTCACATTTGACCGTCGTCATATCTGCGCTACAATGGGGGGATAGAAGAAAAAGATTTAAAATTTTTTTCGCTACTATATATGTACGATAGTTACCTTCAGTAGGCCCTTTTTTGCAATAAATAATGAAATCTTTGGATTTAAGTCCGCAGATGTTACTGCTGTTGATCCAAGGCTCTTGCACCAGGGCGATGTCTATATTATTTTTTGACATAAATGAGGTTAGGGTGACAGATGCCAACTTGCTGTGTTGCAGATTGAGTTGCAACACTTTCATATTTTTGTTTTTAGTTATTGTTGTTGTTATTTTGCAAGTTGGCTGCCGTTACCGGTCTCACCTTTACCGCATTTATGCCAAATCTCAAAAGGAAGTCTAAAGATGGTAGCATAGCCATGGTTTCATGGTTGAGCATGATGATTGCTTCCCGACCTGATTTCGTAGGTGCCTCCATTTGCATGACCTTCCAGTCTGCACTGGGGAGGCTTGGGTTTTGTGCTCTTAGGTACCTTTCAAGGGTGGTCTCGTCGATATTGGGGCCCAGTACGTTAATACCATAGAAACCGTTACTATATATGCTCAAACAATTTTCCTTATACAAAAGAATAATATCCGAAGAACTCAAAAAACGTTTTTTTGTATTTTCTAACGGTAATATCTAAAAAAAAGGGAGCTGATTAGTTGTTTTTGACTTCGGATTCGAGTTCAGCACACCGAAAACCTTCAGAAAAGTACCTATATTTTTGTTTCGGCAACAAAACCCTTGTAAACCAGTGTAATCATTGAAATTTCAAAATATAAAAATATTTTTATTTGATAAAAAACTCAAAAAATTTTTCTTATCAAATTTAACTTTAAGAATTTAAGTTGACTTTAAAATTCAACTTTGAAATTCCTTCTAACAAACTGACTATAAATATTTCTAAGCCCTTCGCAATCTGTTCTCCTATAAACAGTATTCTCTATATCTAAAATGTTTAGCATTTCTAATACCATTCTTTTACTATAATGCTTTTCTGTTTGTAAAATATCTACATTGTTATAATCTGGTCTATGTCCCTCATCTATACAATGTAAAGCTAGAACAGTTTTTTGTGAATGTCCGTAATTTATATCTTACCTATGACCGGCTGTGTTTTTATTATATTTATTGGAAAAGAATTTGAAAGCAGATTATACCTGATTTTGTTAATGTTATTCACTGATATCCAATACTCTGGTAATAAAAGTAAAATCAAAATACAACCTGTAGCCAACGAAGAAGATAACATTCATTAAGGAAAATATATACATATATTTTTTAAATATCAATTTTTCGAAAACGGGACATATTTTTCTAGTCTTAGTTTTAGGCTGTGTTTTATTTTTCTCGTGAACCAGATCAGATCATTGTATTTATTTGCGAAACACTAACAAAACAAAAATTTATTGTAAGCTATCGTGCGGCTAAAATCGACTGGTGAAAATTCGACATTACTTTCCCAATTTTCTTTCTTTATTTTCAGTTTTTGATTATAAATTAAAAAAATACATTAATCCTTCTGCAAACAATTTATACTCTGGAGATAAAAGTTAAACCGGCTCCCAGAGCAGGGTAAATGTTTGACAGCTGAAAATTTTGTTTCAAAAAAAAATGTTTTGTAAAAAATTTAGCTTAATTTAAGCTCCGAAACAAAATCCTCTCGAATATACATTTGATCTAAGAATTTGGATAGAATTTTGTTTGTTGGCTAAAATTTTGCATATATTTTGAGCACTTGACCATTTTTTTGATTATTTTGGAAGTAAGTTTTTTCAAATTTTGTGACCCCCCTAAACCAAATTTCTAGATCCGCGCCTGGTAGGTTAAGCTTTAAATTCGAAAACGTAAATCTCGCTACCAAAAAAGAAGCATTTAAATATAAATTTAAAAAAAATGATGTTGTGCTCATGTCGTCGTGATAAATGATATACTACCCCAAGCCCCCAAACCACTATAGGTACACTTCTATCACAGACAATGATATACAGATATAGCATCCCATAGAAAAACATTGTCATCAAAATTTTTTCCAGCCGACACGTTTCAGCCGACAAAAGCTTTTTAAATTGGAATCAAAAAGGAGAAGAGAATTTTTCAGCCGACAAAAAAGCTTTTTTTTAATTTAAAAAGAGAACAATAAAAAGGATCTCTTACGACCATGACCTTACTCACTCTCCCGCGAAAATAAAAAAAGGAGTGCAAGTGGGTAGATAGACGTGATTTCAATTCGTGTTTGACTTTCTAAGCAATCAGCTGCTGTGAAATATTTCAAATAGGTATATATCGTCGGCTTAAAGCAAAATTGTTCTAAGTACATAGGATTCCTTAAGGGCCCAACCCATAGAATCCGTTGCGTCCGTTGCGTCGAAGTTTTTGACTGACAGCTCGATAAAATACACACGTTCTTATGGGAAGTCCGTCTCCGTCCGATCCGTCGCTTATGGGTCGCTTCCCATAAGAACGTGTGTATTTTATTTTAAAACTTCGACGCAACGGACGCAACGGATTCTATGGGTTGGGCCCTTAAGGCGGCCGGCCCATAGACAAGATACTTGTGTGTTCGCTCCGGTGTGTATGCGTCGCTTAAATCTGTGAAAGTTTTGGTAGATGGATAGGTAGGTAAGCAAGTTCTTAGATGAACTTTATTTTTTTGATGGAAGCAAGGAAAAAAAAGCAGGGTTGTAAAAAAATCTCTTTTAAAACAAATATTTACTGCAACTTGATATTGTTTCGCATTAAAAAAATACTATTGCACCATCTTTATTGACAAAAACAATATTTTGCCTTAAAAAAAATTGTACCTATTGCAATTAAAAAAAAATTCTCCATAGAAAAAACAAATCAATGCAAAGTGTGGGGGTGTGGGCAATAAATAGTTCATTTTTAATATTCGTCGAACTTCTTTCAATTTTAATTGCAATAATTATTTTTTTTAATGAAAATATTTTTCTGTTGTACCTCATACAATTTTTTGTATTGATGCAATTTTTTCAGTTGCAATAAACGTTTTTTTTTTTCAATTAAATTTTTTTTTTCCAAAAAATATTCTTTTAAATTTAAATTCATTTTTTTACTTGCGGTTTACGATTTACGGAAAAGTTAAGAATTCGTAAAAAAAATCGAACTCGAGATAACAAAAAGCGATCTATCTCGATCTGTAGCGATTTTCCTACTTGAAAATTGGTAACTAAGAGTGATTCCGTAGAGGGAAAATTTGCTTTAGGACCTTTTAAACCTTTTATAGAAAAGGTCGCGTTTCTCAAAAATTTTTGAATTTTTTTGAAACTTTTTTTTTTATTCATATTCAATTATACAGGGTTTTTAGGAATAATGTGCCAAAAAGCTAGAGCGTGTAGGTTAGGTCGAGACAAGAAAAAAATCGTATGGGAGGGGGGGGGGGGGGGTGTAACACAATAACGTGTTACACCTTTTTGAAAAGCCAAAACCCTAGTCTTTTACTAATATTTTTTAGAAAGCCATTTTATGGCACAGTTTTTGAAAAATTAATTTTTAAAATAAAAATTTTGAAAAAAAAATTTCAAAGTAATTTTTTTCAAAATTTCATATAATTAAGTACTAATTTAGTTTTTTAAATTCGATGCTCTTATTCATTTGTAAGCAAAAACAAAAAACCAAATTGAAAAATATTTTGTGATTTTCGAAAATTAACAAAAAACCAAAACTACTTTTTTCTAAAAAACCTCTTTATTTTTTGTTTTTACATGGCTGGACTTGTTGATAAATTAATTTATGAAACATTAACCATTCGTCAACTATTTTTTAAACATTTAGACTTAATTAAGGATACAATAAAGTGATACCGTATTGGATTAATCCTGAATTGATCAACTTTTTTCATTGATAACACCTGAAAACTTACCTGAGAATTTTTCTTACTATGTGCTATGGTGCTCGCTGCCCATGGATTCTTTTCTTTTCAAAATTTTTATTATAAAAATTAATTTTTCAAAAACTGTGCCATAAAATGGCTTTGTTTAAAATATTTGTAAAAGACTAGGGTTTTGGCTTTACAAAAAGGTGTAACACGTTATTATTAGTATAACCTTTGATTTTTAATAATTTTTTTTCCAAAATAAGTCACCACCATACGATGTTTTTCTTGTCTCGACCTAACCTACACGCTCTAGCATTTTGGCACATTACTCCTGAATCACCCTGTATAAATCACTCTTGTATGCATATAATATAAGAATATTGCGCGAAAAAAATACTGTTGATTAATGTACTTAGTAGCTGATGCAGAATCAATTAATGTTATGTAATAAATAATCATCTGAATTAAATTGATTAGTGAAGTAACTAAATCATTGTTTATGGTTTAGGTATCTAATAATAATTTTCATAATTTTATGGGTTTAAATTTCACTGTAGTTGCTCACTACGTGACCGTTCTTCTGTACCTACTAAATATTAAAAGAAATGAAAGATAAGTTCAAAATTCTGAGTTTGGGGACCAGTTTCTCAAATACACTGCTTTCAATTTCCGTATACTTGATTTTGAAATTTGTCAATTTGTTAGAAAATTGCTTCTGCGGCTTTAATAATGTCTTCAAATAACTCAGGCAATCTTTTCATATCATTTAGGATTTTTTTTTTTTTTTTTGAAAAAAACCAACAAAACATAAATTGAAGTCTTAAGTAATTTAAAATTTAAAAGCAAAACGGAAGCAGTGCAATTTTTCAAGCAATTTTTCATAGAGATAAGAGTATTTTTAAATTACCGACGTTTGTAAGAAAAGATCATGAATATCGGATCTGTTTCCGCCCTTTACAACATTTTTTAGCTACAGTTACTCCACTAAATAATTTTATTGTTAAATTAGTAGGTAATTTTCTTAACTCTACACAAACGAAACAACAACGAAATTAGAATGTGTAATTCCTTTCGTTTATCTACAAGACATGAAAAATAAAAGAACTAAATAAAGGAGGAATTTACAAGGTTTTTGTGACAGACACCAAGATATACTTTTCTATAGGTTTTTTGGGTGCTGAGCTCGAATCCGAAGTCATGTAGACGGATGTTATGATCAGGGGCTGGGCCCCGTCTCTTTCACATTTGACCGTCGTCATATCTGCGCTACAATGGGGGGATAGAAGAAAAAGATTTAAAATTTTTTTCGCTACTATATATGTACGATAGTTACCTTCAGTAGGCCCTTTTTTGCAATAAATAATGAAATCTTTGGATTTAAGTCCGCAGATGTTACTGCTGTTGATCCAAGGCTCTTGCACCAGGGCGATGTCTATATTATTTTTTGACATAAATGAGGTTAGGGTGACAGATGCCAACTTGCTGTGTTGCAGATTGAGTTGCAACACTTTCATATTTTTGTTTTTAGTTATTGTTGTTGTTATTTTGCAAGTTGGCTGCCGTTACCGGTCTCACCTTTACCGCATTTATGCCAAATCTCAAAAGGAAGTCTAAAGATGGTAGCATAGCCATGGTTTCATGGTTGAGCATGATGATTGCTTCCCGACCTGATTTCGTAGGTGCCTCCATTTGCATGACCTTCCAGTCTGCACTGGGGAGGCTTGGGTTTTGTGCTCTTAGGTACCTTTCAAGGGTGGTCTCGTCGATATTGGGGCCCAGTACGTTAATACCATAGAAACCGTTACTATATATGCTCAAACAATTTTCCTTATACAAAAGAATAATATCCGAAGAACTCAAAAAACGTTTTTTTTGTATTTTCTAACGGTAATATCTAAAAAAAAGGGAGCTGATTAGTTGTTTTTGACTTCGGATTCGAGTTCAGCACACCGAAAACCTTCAGAAAAGTACCTATATTTTTGTTTCGGCAACAAAACCCTTGTAAACCAGTGTAATCATTGAAATTTCAAAATATAAAAATATTTTTATTTGATAAAAAACTCAAAAAATTTTTCTTATCAAATTTAACTTTAAGAATTTAAGTTGACTTTAAAATTCAACTTTGAAATTCCTTCTAACAAACTGACTATAAATATTTCTAAGCCCTTCGCAATCTGTTCTCCTATAAACAGTATTCTCTATATCTAAAATGTTTAGCATTTCTAATACCATTCTTTTACTATAATGCTTTTCTGTTTGTAAAATATCTACATTGTTATAATCTGGTCTATGTCCCTCATCTATACAATGTAAAGCTAGAACAGTTTTTTGTGAATGTCCGTAATTTATATCTTACCTATGACCGGCTGTGTTTTTATTATATTTATTGGAAAAGAATTTGAAAGCAGATTATACCTGATTTTGTTAATGTTATTCACTGATATCCAATACTCTGGTAATAAAAGTAAAATCAAAATACAACCTGTAGCCAACGAAGAAGATAACATTCATTAAGGAAAATATATACATATATTTTTTAAATATCAATTTTTCGAAAACGGGACATATTTTTCTAGTCTTAGTTTTAGGCTGTGTTTTATTTTTCTCGTGAACCAGATCAGATCATTGTATTTATTTGCGAAACACTAACAAAACAAAAATTTATTGTAAGCTATCGTGCGGCTAAAATCGACTGGTGAAAATTCGACATTACTTTCCCAATTTTCTTTCTTTATTTTCAGTTTTTGATTATAAATTAAAAAAATACATTAATCCTTCTGCAAACAATTTATACTCTGGAGATAAAAGTTAAACCGGCTCCCAGAGCAGGGTAAATGTTTGACAGCTGAAAATTTTGTTTCAAAAAAAAATGTTTTGTAAAAAATTTAGCTTAATTTAAGCTCCGAAACAAAATCCTCTCGAATATACATTTGATCTAAGAATTTGGATAGAATTTTGTTTGTTGGCTAAAATTTTGCATATATTTTGAGCACTTGACCATTTTTTTGATTATTTTGGAAGTAAGTTTTTTCAAATTTTGTGACCCCCCTAAACCAAATTTCTAGATCCGCGCCTGGTAGGTTAAGCTTTAAATTCGAAAACGTAAATCTCGCTACCAAAAAAGAAGCATTTAAATATAAATTTAAAAAAAATGATGTTGTGCTCATGTCGTCGTGATAAATGATATACTACCCCAAGCCCCCAAACCACTATAGGTACACTTCTATCACAGACAATGATATACAGATATAGCATCCCATAGAAAAACATTGTCATCAAAATTTTTTCCAGCCGACACGTTTCAGCCGACAAAAGCTTTTTAAATTGGAATCAAAAAGGAGAAGAGAATTTTTCAGCCGACAAAAAAGCTTTTTTTTAATTTAAAAAGAGAACAATAAAAAGGATCTCTTACGACCATGACCTTACTCACTCTCCCGCGAAAATAAAAAAAGGAGTGCAAGTGGGTAGATAGACGTGATTTCAATTCGTGTTTGACTTTCTAAGCAATCAGCTGCTGTGAAATATTTCAAATAGGTATATATCGTCGGCTTAAAGCAAAATTGTTCTAAGTACATAGGATTCCTTAAGGGCCCAACCCATAGAATCCGTTGCGTCCGTTGCGTCGAAGTTTTTGACTGACAGCTCGATAAAATACACACGTTCTTATGGGAAGTCCGTCTCCGTCCGATCCGTCGCTTATGGGTCGCTTCCCATAAGAACGTGTGTATTTTATTTTAAAACTTCGACGCAACGGACGCAACGGATTCTATGGGTTGGGCCCTTAAGGCGGCCGGCCCATAGACAAGATACTTGTGTGTTCGCTCCGGTGTGTATGCGTCGCTTAAATCTGTGAAAGTTTTGGTAGATGGATAGGTAGGTAAGCAAGTTCTTAGATGAACTTTATTTTTTTGATGGAAGCAAGGAAAAAAAAGCAGGGTTGTAAAAAAATCTCTTTTAAAACAAATATTTACTGCAACTTGATATTGTTTCGCATTAAAAAAATACTATTGCACCATCTTTATTGACAAAAACAATATTTTGCCTTAAAAAAAATTGTACCTATTGCAATTAAAAAAAAATTCTCCATAGAAAAAACAAATCAATGCAAAGTGTGGGGGTGTGGGCAATAAATAGTTCATTTTTAATATTCGTCGAACTTCTTTCAATTTTAATTGCAATAATTATTTTTTTTAATGAAAATATTTTTCTGTTGTACCTCATACAATTTTTTGTATTGATGCAATTTTTTCAGTTGCAATAAACGTTTTTTTTTTCAATTAAATTTTTTTTTTCCAAAAAATATTCTTTTAAATTTAAATTCATTTTTTTACTTGCGGTTTACGATTTACGGAAAAGTTAAGAATTCGTAAAAAAAATCGAACTCGAGATAACAAAAAGCGATCTATCTCGATCTGTAGCGATTTTCCTACTTGAAAATTGGTAACTAAGAGTGATTCCGTAGAGGGAAAATTTGCTTTAGGACCTTTTAAACCTTTTATAGAAAAGGTCGCGTTTCTCAAAAATTTTTGAATTTTTTTGAAACTTTTTTTTTTATTCATATTCAATTATACAGGGTTTTTTAGGAATAATGTGCCAAAAAGCTAGAGCGTGTAGGTTAGGTCGAGACAAGAAAAAAATCGTATGGGAGGGGGGGGGGGGGGGTGTAACACAATAACGTGTTACACCTTTTTGAAAAGCCAAAACCCTAGTCTTTTACTAATATTTTTTAGAAAGCCATTTTATGGCACAGTTTTTGAAAAATTAATTTTTAAAATAAAAATTTTGAAAAAAAAATTTCAAAGTAATTTTTTTCAAAATTTCATATAATTAAGTACTAATTTAGTTTTTTAAATTCGATGCTCTTATTCATTTGTAAGCAAAAACAAAAAACCAAATTGAAAAATATTTTGTGATTTTCGAAAATTAACAAAAAACCAAAACTACTTTTTTCTAAAAAACCTCTTTATTTTTTGTTTTTACATGGCTGGACTTGTTGATAAATTAATTTATGAAACATTAACCATTCGTCAACTATTTTTTAAACATTTAGACTTAATTAAGGATACAATAAAGTGATACCGTATTGGATTAATCCTGAATTGATCAACTTTTTTCATTGATAACACCTGAAAACTTACCTGAGAATTTTTCTTACTATGTGCTATGGTGCTCGCTGCCCATGGATTCTTTTCTTTTCAAAATTTTTATTATAAAAATTAATTTTTCAAAAACTGTGCCATAAAATGGCTTTGTTTAAAATATTTGTAAAAGACTAGGGTTTTGGCTTTACAAAAAGGTGTAACACGTTATTATTAGTATAACCTTTGATTTTTAATAATTTTTTTTCCAAAATAAGTCACCACCATACGATGTTTTTCTTGTCTCGACCTAACCTACACGCTCTAGCATTTTGGCACATTACTCCTGAATCACCCTGTATAAATCACTCTTGTATGCATATAATATAAGAATATTGAGCGAAAAAAATACTGTTGATTAATGTACTTAGTAGCTGATGCAGAATCAATTAATGTTATGTAATAAATAATCATCTGAATTAAATTGATTAGTGAAGTAACTAAATCATTGTTTATGGTTTAGGTATCTAATAATAATTTTCATAATTTTATGGGTTTAAATTTCACTGTAGTTGCTCACTACGTGACCGTTCTTCTGTACCTACTAAATATTAAAAGAAATGAAAGATAAGTTCAAAATTCTGAGTTTGGGGACCAGTTTCTCAAATACACTGCTTTCAATTTCCGTATACTTGATTTTGAAATTTGTCAATTTGTTAGAAAATTGCTTCTGCGGCTTTAATAATGTCTTCAAATAACTCAGGCAATCTTTTCATATCATTTAGGATTTTTTTTTTTTTTTTGAAAAAAACCAACAAAACATAAATTGAAGTCTTAAGTAATTTAAAATTTAAAAGCAAAACGGAAGCAGTGCAATTTTTCAAGCAATTTTTCATAGAGATAAGAGTATTTTTAAATTACCGACGTTTGTAAGAAAAGATCATGAATATCGGATCTGTTTCCGCCCTTTACAACATTTTTTAGCTACAGTTACTCCACTAAATAATTTTATTGTTAAATTAGTAGGTAATTTTCTTAACTCTACACAAACGAAACAACAACGAAATTAGAATGTGTAATTCCTTTCGTTTATCTACAAGACATGAAAAATAAAAGAACTAAATAAAGGAGGAATTTACAAGGTTTTTGTGACAGACACCAAGATATACTTTTCTATAGGTTTTTTGGGTGCTGAGCTCGAATCCGAAGTCAAAAAAATTTTATCACATTACGTTTTTGAGATAATCCCGTTAGAATATCCAAAATGCCGCTTTTTATCAGTTTTCAAGGTTATTTCTTAGCATTTGTTTATTTGTTATAAATACATTTGTAACGGTTTCTAAAAGAACTAAATCTTGTTTTTCTAAATCCGTTAAATCTCTTAAATATCTCTTTTCTTCTTCGAGAAACGTTTGTAGTATTGTAATTTTTTTTATGCAGCGGTGCCCCTTTTTCATTTTGCCACCCGGGCCCTTTTGCCCCAGTCCGACCCTGTACCTACTTGTTTCACCTACCTAATTAGATACTCATGATTTCATACCCCAGTTCAACAAGGCAAAAAAAAAACACAAACCAAATCAATGCGCAAACAAATAAAACTGTGCATGCATTCTTTTTTCCTTGATTTCCAAAAAATATCCCAAAACCAGATCTCATTTGTATATTCCTAACCCTAACCTATCCTATGAAAAAATATTAAAGAACAAAATTTCATTCATTGATCAGGTAGGTAGTACTAGGTACCAGTGGCGAAGGGTTCATATAACTCGATTATTTCCGTCTTACCTTTTGAAATTCTCAAACTCAACAACATTAACTTCTGGCAACATGAATATAATTTCAATCAACATCTGCACACGCTGTCAACATTATTTCAAATACTCTTCTTTCAGTTCTACTCTACACACCTATCTGCTTTTCAACTCACTCCATAAACAAACAGAAAACTAGAGCAAAAAAAAAGGTAACCCGAAAAATGCCGTCTTATAAACAATAGAACAAATTTGTTTTTTTTTTTCCTCTTTTTTTCATTTACTTATTACTGCCCTTGTGACCTCTCCGTTTAATACAAGCTTTCTTATGAAAGAAAATAAGACGATATTCTTCGTCTTACTTTTTGGTGAATTTTTATGTATCTCTCATAATTTTCGCTCTGGGTTAATGAATGCTCAGTGCGCATGTCAGTGTCTGCTTGAGGTAAGTTTCATTTTTCATAGGAAGAAAAAAAGGTAGAATAAGACGGTTTCCTCCGACTTATTTGGGGAATTTGTGTGTATCTTGCAATCGCTGAGCTGATGAGCCAAATTATGTTGCGCAGGTTGTGGGTGAGGTAAGTTTTATTTGAAGAAAATCAGTTAGGAAAATATAAAAGGTATAGAACAAGAAAATAACACGCTCCTTTTCGACTTATTATCTGAATTTTTATGTATCTCTCCACTGGGCTGCTGTGTCAAAGGTTTCCACTATGATAAGAAATATGCGTGGATGTTATATTTAATGTCATAAGGCATTTTTGTTGGCAGAAAGTGCATAAAATAATTGCAATTTCCATAAAGTGGCACAACTGCCCCAATTGAATTCAGCAAGTCCCAAGCAGAACGCAGTGAAATTTTGAAAATAATAAAAATTTAGATGATGCAAAAATTGTGAAAAGTTTTTAGATAGTAAGAATTGTTGTTTTGATTATGAATTTAATATGATTGTTCGACTAACAAAAAAGTCGAGAGCAAGAACTTTGCTATGCGATTTTTTTTAAGTTAGTGTTCTGAATTCAGAAGTCACAAATTGTCATTTGCTAACCTCTAAGATTTTGAAATATAAATTTTAATTTGCAATAATCTTTGAAAAGATATAAATATATTTTATACAATAAAATACGAGTATGACTTTTTGACATTCAAGAATTAGTTTTCTAAAAAAGTACCTTAAAATAACGTTTTCTACCAGTTAATATTCAAGTATTTCAAAAACGTCACGGTCCAATGCAATTTTCACTTCGGGAAAATCCTTTAGAAAAGTATGGTTTTGTTCAAGCTCTATTTTGTAACTTTATAGGTATTATTTTTTCTTAGAGGATTCAAATAATTTTAATCAGTTTAGTTTTATGAAGATAACAAAATTGTAGTTAAAGGACGCTCTTACTTAAAGTTTTGTATACACCTAGATAATTGTTGCTTCTGTCGGCGGCGTCGAGAGATCTTTATAATTCTAAGGCGATTTCATGCATAGAAGATCTAGCATTGATCTAGCACTTATATTTATAGGTAGAAAAAAACTTCTTCTAAATTCTAATTACTAAAAGTAGACTTGACTTTTAAGAAAAAGTTCTTGCAGAGTTTTATGAAAGAAAAACGTAGAACTTTGCACACTTTTTAATGTAAACTTTATTAAAAAATATATATATATATATATCTTATGTTTTTGACAATTGGTTTGAATTGCTTAATTTCATGGCTTGAAACGCAGAAATATATTAAAAATTTGGAATTGAATTTCTTGGTGACTAATTTTTATTCGACTTACCATTTGAAATCATTCACGCCTCGCCACTGCTAGGTACCTACCTACTTTCTTAAAATGCATTCACAATCCTTTTGCATACCTACACACAATTACTCAATCCCACCATCCAAGGAAACAAAAACAAAACTAAATTGCAAAAAAAAAAAACAAAAAAACAAACAAAAACAAAAAACCAACCCAAATATGTATGTAGATACTAGTACATAGGTATTCCTTATTCTTTCTTTCTCTTCTAATAGATCTTTTGTGAGTAGGTAGGACGACTCGATACTCGAGCTACAACGCTACAAGGTCTACTTCTATGGACAGAAAAAAAAACACATATGTGCACAACGGTCTTGAGTTGTAATCGTATCTGAGAACTATTTTCTTTTGTGCTCTTATACTTCAAATACGACGATTTTCTGTTTGCCTTTCCATTTTTTTAATTGACAAACAATATTGCAACACCACAGATCACCTCATATTTTTATTCCTCATCTCAACCTGAACCTAGCCTAGCTTATGAAAAAAATATTAGAGAAAAAAATGCATTTATTGCTCAGGTTTTTATTTTTAAATACGTCCACAATCCATCTGCACACACACAATTATATTTTTCTTCCAAAAATCCCGCCTTAAAAAAGAAACAGCGCGATTTTGCAATGCAAAAACACAACAAGAATACAAGAACAAATCTCAGAGATACAGAAAAAAAACGATTCCAACTCAAGAGTCAAGACCGTTATGCCCATGGTATAAAAAGACAAGGTATGATCATTAGAGCCGCCATCTTACAAAATGGGGTAATAAGGTTTTGACGTTTGGCATTTGGCAAAGTCAAAAACAAGAACAATTTCCAAGACAAATTTGTTTGCAACAACAATTTCAGTGGGCTGGGCTGTCAAAACCTTAAGTAGCCATAAGTTTTGACAGTTCTCGATACTGAGTTTTTTCTAATGATCATACCTTCTCTTTTTATACCATGCATGATACTAACTCTCAAAGACCACGTAAAAGAGAATCAGAGTATTTTAAAATTTCTCAAATTTTTCATTGAAAAGCTCTTTAAAGTGGTGATTTTCAGTTTCATATGTCATTTTTTTCTATGAAGATGAGATATCTGTATATAATTATTTGTGGCTTTATCTCACACATTTGAAGCAGAAACCGTTGAAAAAAATCTGATAAACTTTGGGTGAGTTCAACCTAGTAGGTATACCCGTATCTGGGATATTTTTTTGAACGCGATTTATGTCTTATTATTCAGATAACCACAAATAAAATATGTTAATATTGAAAAGAGAATATTTTTTATTTGAGCAAAATACGTTTTTTTTTATTGTTGCGTATAGTATTTGCAAAATGAGCTTGATTTTATTTTTTTAACTAGACAAATTTTATAAGTTCAATTTGACGTTAAATAAAAAGCTGTTTGTTTTCCACGTTTACGCAAATATTTCTTGTGGGGTGTTCACGTAAACCATTTGCGGAAATTAATATTTTTCTACAAAGTGGAAACTGTATTATTTTTAATACAACTTTTATTGAAAAGTAATACAATTGTATTATTAATTATTCTTCAAATATATTAAATTTTAATACATTTTTTATTAACTAAAAAATGTTAATATTTGTTATGTAGATATTAAATTTTAATAAATTTCTGGCGTAGACCTAGATGTAACCCAAAAAGTATTAAAAAATACTCCAGAATTTTTAACCGTGTATAATATTAAAATCTTACATACGACACATTCTCTTAGCTAAGCTGAATCGAATTTAAAAGTTTCATTTTTATCCAGTTAACAATCACTTTATATTTTATATCTATAATCCACATAGCCTGTTGGTATCTATCCAAAGAAATACGAATGGGCTGGACGCCCTTCCACCGGGAGCCTGCATATGGATTTGCAACCTCCACCACATATTGGTGGCGACTGCTCGCTATGGATACGTTCGGCAACGTTGGATTTTGACGATGGCCTTTGGGAGTGTCAGGTGACAGCCAGTGACTTTACGACCCAGGATGCCCTCACCAGCCAGCCAGTGCGATTAGTTGTTCGAGGTAATTGGTGTACTAATTGAAATGGGAGACATGATATCTGTTCACTGCAACTCGAAAGGCAACATAGTTACCTCATCCGGAACAATTATGTATTATGTTATACTCATGAGATATCATGAGTATAACTATATGAATTTTAATTAAACCCCCTCAGGAGCAGGATTTACTAACAGTTACACTTTAAGATTCTTATCTGCAGAAAGCTTTTAAGGGAATATCTAAATTACATTTTAATCTTCATTTTCCTAGTGGCACCACAACGACCTCGACTTGAGCATGAAGGTGCTCACGTACCACCCGGACATAACATCACAGTTGACTCGGGTGCGGTGGCGACGGTAAAATGTGTTTCTCATTACGGTAATCCACCGGCAACACTTAAGTGGTTTCTAGGTGAGAATTTCTATACAGACAAGTCGACTATGATAAGATTACACTCAGTTTTGGTATCGTTTCTTTATTGTATATGTACATAGGTGATCAAGAGCTAATGCCTTTAGGACCGCAAGCTAACTCTACCGAACCAGACAACCTAAGAACATGGTCTGCATCCTCCGTGGTGCAGGTGTCAGCGATGCGTGAACGACATGGAGAGATGCTCCGATGTGTGGCATTTCACGAGTCTTATTCTGCAAAATCAGTAGCTGTGGGGGCGAGGATGGATATAAAATGTATGTAATGACTTAATTTTTCCACTAGAATGTATTAATTTTAGTTATTCGACTGCTTCGTTTTACTTACAGACGCTCCGAAGA
The DNA here is from genome assembly GCF_945859705.1 of Episyrphus balteatus. Lineage (NCBI taxonomy): Eukaryota > Metazoa > Arthropoda > Insecta > Diptera > Syrphidae > Episyrphus > Episyrphus balteatus. Next base: position 104,951,321 of record NC_079136.1, read on the forward strand.
TACGGCTTATTGGCTCTCCTGAAATTGACTTGGAAGAAGACAAGGATGCTCTCATAATGCGTTGTGTTGCAGATGCTAATCCTCCAGCAAGTGTTGTCTGGCGAAGAGCAGGTCGCTCTGAAATTTCAAGTTTACAAGTAAGAAATAAATAGATTATCACTAGGCGTGTTTTTTTGGCAAAGCTAACCGCAGTAGGATTTCCCAAATATCAACACTGTTGAAAAATTTATATGCATACACACCAAGAGAAAGGAAAACGTAAACTTATACACTTCGTCAAAATTTTATCCGCAGCTTGGTTTAGCTTGTATTCCTATCGGCGGCTGCGTGTTGTTTTTGTAGTGCATGTAAACGCCAACTGCGGATACGGATCATTGAATAAGAAGTACAGGAAGGGGTGTATATCACACCTATAGAGTTGGCGAGTGAAGCCACAAAAAAATTAAAAAAAAAAAACAAATTTATATAAACTGTCAAAAATTTTATATAATCTGTCAAATTTCGAGCTCGTTTTCCAGGGGCGAACTCACTCCTATTGGTGATGACAAGGCGATGCAATCATTGAACGCCAATGTTTCAGCTACTCTTGATGATTTTAAAACAATTTTCAGTCTGTTTTTAGTTGAAGAAAAAAACAGTTTAAAATTCGTATATAATTATGATGAAAAATAGCATTTATAAGGAAGTTTCTCTCGAGACCAGTTACATTTCTGTTGGCGCCCCTTGAGTGAACAATATATCTGCACTCCGACCCTTTACCAATACATGTGCATCTGTACAACACACATTAATAAAAAACGGCTTCACTTATTTGGATAAACACCCCTTCCTGTACTTCTTATTCAATGATACGGATAGCAATGCCAAAAAAACACACCTACTGTGTTACAAAATAAAAATCATGTCAATTACTTTGGAAATGACCTAGCAGAGGTTGTAGGTATTTTTGAGTACATTATATTTCGGCACTTGAAATTTTTCGTAAACCCTCAAAGTTTTAAGTTATCGTCAAGAAACCGTTTTTCAATGTTTTCAGATTTTACTCAGCCATTTCTCGGTTAATTTCAGATTTTTTTTTTTATTATTTTTTTTTATTATGCTCAAGCACCAAATTCGGTGTAGATTTTATGGGCTGAATATCAAAGAAGATCATTTTTTCACAGTTTTTTTTACAGTTCGGAGACCGTTTTAAGCTACATTTTGTGTTTTGGAAATTTTTTTTACAAACTATATAAACTATAAAAAACTATTTGAATGAAAAAAGCTTTCGTTTAAGAAAACTATTTGAATGAAAAAACTATCGTTTAAGAAAACTATTTGAATGAAAAAACTATCGATTAAGAGAACTGTTTGAATGAAAAAACTATCGTTTAAGAAAACTATTTGAATGAAAAAACTATCGTTCAAGAAAACTATTTGAATGAAAAAATTATCGTTTAAGAAAACTATTCGAATGAAAAAACCATCGTATAAAAATACTATTTGAATGAAAAAACTATCGTATAAAAAAACTATTTGAATAAAAAAACAATCGTTCAAGAAAACTATTTGAATGAAAAAAATATCGTTTAAGAAAACTAGGTATTCGATTGAGAAAATGATCGTATAAAAAAACTATTTGAATGAAAAAACTAACGTTTAAGAAAACTATCGTATAAAAAACTATTGAAATGAGAACACTATCGTATAAAAAAACTATTTGAATGAAAAAACTATCTTATAAAAAACCTATTCGAATCAAAAAACTATCGAATAAAATAAACTATTCGAATGAAAAAACTATCGTATAAAAAAACTATTTGAATGAAAAAAACTATCGTTTAAAAAACTATTTGAATGAAAAAACTATCGTTTAAGAAATCCATTTGAATGAAAAAACTATCGTATAAAAAAACTATTCGAACGAAAAAACTATCGTTTAAGAAAACTGTTCCAATGAGAAAATCTTATATATAAAATAGAGTTCGTTAAGTGTATGTGGCCGATAAACTCGCGTTTGGCTGGTCCGATTTTGGTAATTTTTTTTTTGTTTGAAAGGTATTATTATGTAGATGGTTTGTGTAAAAAAATATATTACCTTTTCTCCCATCTTTACATAGTTGTCAATTTGTACGAGTGAAGAAACACTCTCACTTTTTAAAAATTTTAACTAAGCTTAATTTGTAAACAAATTAACTAAGACAGACTTTCAAAATAATTTATTAGTAAAACAAATAATTTTCAACATTTACGTACAGGTCAATGGTTGGCAGAAATTAGCTTAATCAGGTTTAGTTGTGTCGGAGATATTTTCATCAATATGCAGAGGATTAAATTTTATTTGTTTTATTCAAAAGCTCAGATCTAAGGAGTACCTAAATTGATGCCATTAATACGGATGGTAATGTTAATGATGGTAATGTTAATGATATTGGGAAAAGCATAAGCAATGTTCTAAACAATAAATTAATTACTTTTACATCCAACTCGAAGTGGATAGAAATTAAAGATCTTTTGTTGCTTGATGAACAATCGCCGGCTGATAGGCATGATATAATAACGCGTTTGTTTAAGATAAAGTTAAAATCCTGAATGGATTTTATCATTTGGGAAAGTACAGTGCTGGATTCAATTTTAAAGTTCAAGAGACCTCAACTCTAAAGTGTTTCGCCCAGGTACAACAGTGGGCTCATCAGTTAGATCTGTTGTACCCTTACATTATACCTATTCATGCTGTGAGTTTTATAAAGTGTCGGTAAACATCGACCAAAATAAGGCGTCTTATGGTACGACAGATCTAACTGATGAGCCCACTGTCGTAACTGGGCGAAACGCTTTGGAGTTGAGGTCACTTGAACTTTAAAATTGAATTATATTCAATCGCTCCACACCACAAAATAATTTTTATAGATTTTATTATTTTTTTCTTCGTTAGTACAATGCTAGATGTACTCAGGAGAGTGCCCGCTTTGATTTGGCTGGTGAATAAAATTGCTGCAGATAATATAGATGATGCTAGGCTTTTGATTTCGTTATTAGAACGCATAAGGCTATAAATCTGCATACTCACATTTTGGTTATCACTCCCAAAATTTGTTGTGGGCCCTTAGACTAAGTAATTCCCCATGTATGGTTGGTGGGAAATGTTCGAAACGTTATCCAAGTGCTTTGTTTCAGTCGTAGTAGTAGTCGTTCTCCTGAAGACAATGGAAAATCAATGATCGTGAAAGTGAAAAATGTGAATATTGAAGTTGGCAATCGGTGGATTGTGCCATATTCACCGATATTATCGGAAGCATTTAAAGCCCACATAAATTCGAGTATTGTAATTCTGTGAAGTCTATCAAAAAGAATCTGTGAAGTCTATCAAATAGAATCTGTTGAAACGAATGATGAAATCACTATATATCAAATGAGACGCTACGTTTTAAATACATGGAGGTTCTTCATTTAACAGTGCATTTGGAGAATGTATATTTTACACCTGAAAATGCTGTTTCAAGTTTCAAGAGCAGCGAAACCACCCCATATAACTTTAACTTTTTCGTTATGCAAGAAATGTTGTACCTATATCAAAAAGTATGACAATAAATTGGTTAAAACTTCATAAGAAGTTTTTTTTTATTTTTCAATTTTCTCAAAAACTAGAAAGTATTAAAACATATGGACTCCAGTATTTGATAAAGAATCAATTGTGACACTTTATTTTATCAGCCATTTTTTGTATTGTAATCCACAATCTTGAAAAAAATAGTAGTTAATGTTTTTTTTAAACTTTTTTTTCCCAATTTTTTACTTTTAAATTGATTATTTTAAAAACAATTCATTGAAATAACTTTACTTCAAAAATAAAATAAAGTGCACAGTTCTAGCTTTTGAAAAAGGTATCATTCGTAACTGTAAGTGTTGCCATTGTTTTTTAATATTTTTTTATTATTTAAAGTCATTTCTTAGAAAATTGTCATTCCCGCCTAAACGGAGGCAGATAGACCACCCCTCCCATAGTAAAAAATGATCATATTTAACCTCTACAAAATACCGTTATCAAATCTCGGCGCCCAAGATATAGTACCCTCCCCCATTTTTCCTTCACCTGTTTTGGTACGATCTTTTTTTAAAAATTACACGGTGTTACAAAAATGAGGTTTCAAAATATACGTGGGCGGAGACCTATCAGGAGTGCCTATCAGGAGGAGGGAGTGCCGATTTGCCTCCCATCGGCAACGCACGTGTGAAAGTCTCGTCCCGTCGGAAAAGAGTGTTCTCGTTGTGTTTTAATTAGTTTTACATAGTTCCTGTCATTAGTGTTTTTATTTTTGTTTACAACAAATAATAATTCAAAAAAAAAAAAAAAAATCAATAGCCCATTTTAATCAAAAACATACATAAATACATAAAACCCACAAATTAAACAAAAAAAAAATAACCTCGCGGCGTGCATATAAAATAAAATCATATAAAGTGCAATAACAAGCAACAACAACAACTCAGTACCTCTCCCGCTATAAGAAAAAAAAAATAACAACAATAGTTCTCTATCCCTAACCAAATAATAGAATACCAAAAAAATGCAATTACAATAACAACAACAACCACCTTAGCATCGCCAAATCACAAAAAAAAAGTCTCGCGCCTCCAAATAATAATCTTCAGTGCATGTGCAGTGCATAACGAGTTTTCCTTCTTTTCCTTCCCCCCATCATTCTCACAGTCAAATTAGCTTAATGATTGTGTTGTTGTGAGTGGAACTTCTTCTCATTATGCCGCAATCGTTATCAGTTCGACTCCAGATAAATTATTGTGTGTGTTAATAAATAACCAGGGGCGGATCGATACAAATTGTCACTAAGGCATAACACTAGTGACAATTTGTTTTGTTGAAGCTCAAATTGGAATTTATGTAAGACATTCAATATAGGTAATTGTCGGATAAGGTTTTTTAAAGTTTTAGTATATTTAAATGGTAGGTAATTTCAGGGTCGATTATGCCAACATTCGTGGGCTTAGATCGAATTTTTGCGATGTGTACATTTATACTGTGCAAAACAGGCCAGCTGTTTTGGCACTAGGTGAGACCCAGATAAGTGAAAATTCAGAATGTTCTGAATTCAATCTTAATGGGTATTGCTTGGTGCCATTATTCTTTTCTCACCACGGTCTCGCCATATATATTAGAAATGATGTTGCCTATCAACTTCAACCACAATACGGTCAGTGTATTAACACTAATTTTAATTTCATGTGGTTCAAATTTACAATTAACAAGCGCATCATCCATACTTGTTTTATTTATCGAAGTCCAAATCTGGATAGTAATTCAACTTCTAATGAATTTGATGCTCTATCCGACTCCATTCAAAGGATTGTTACCCTTCACCCTCGCACTGAAATCGTCATTACGGGCGATTTCAATGTACACAATTCTTCTTGGCTTCGCTTTTCGGGCCAGACAACACCCGAAGGAAGGTATGTTGAGATTTTTGCTGAGTTAAACCACTTAACTCAACTAGTTAACGAGCCGACTCGAATTTCGGACGTCGCTGGTCGGGCTGAAAATACTCTAGACTTGTTTCTTACCTCTGACCCTGATAAATACACTGTAAGTGTATTATCGCCTCTAGGCACATCAGACCATTGTGTCATATCTGCGAATTTCTCTTGTCAAAAAAATCCAGTTAAAGAAAAAACTCCTAAGAGAACTGTTTGGCAATATGAGAAAGCCAACTGGGAGGGTCTCAACGCTTTTTTCAAAAACTTTAACTGGTCGCTATGTTTCCTCAATAGTGACGTTGATTCCAGTACAGATATGATCACAAACTTAATTCTCTCCGGAATGAGAAATTTTATCCCGAATAGGGCTAAAACAATCAAACCGAAAGAGAATTCGTGGTTTGATTCGAGCTGTAAAGAGGTTATCAGGGAAAAAGAGGTAATGTTCCGTTATTATGGGGTTGGCCACTGAGGAAAATCGGATAAGATTTAAGCAAGCTAGAAAGGCCAGCAACGCCCATATTCGACGAATCAAATTTTTGCATGAGCAAAAATTAAGACAAAAAATACTACAGTGTCCCACAGGTAGTAAAAATTTTTGGTCATTTGTGAAAAATATTCGAAACTCTACAACATCTTCGGTTCCAACGCTCGTTTACAATGACACTCCTTTTGTTAGTTCTCTTGAGAAAGCCAACCTTCTCGTCAGACAATTCGCTGCCAATTCAACGTTAACAGAAAGTGTCATGACTCCCCCTTCACTTGAGCGAGTAAATAGTTTTATGGGACCTATCTTTTTTCGCACTCGTGCAGTGGCAAGAGTTCTTAAAGACCTTGACATACACAAATCCGCTGGCCCGGATGTTATCCCTCCCATTGTTCTGAAGAGGTGTTCTTCTACGCTGGCAAAACCACTGCGTAAGCTTTTCCATCTGTCCTACTCTACAGGTCTCTTTCCGAGTGGATGGAGAACAGCATTTGTCCAGCCAGTCCCTAAAAAAGGCGAATCTTCTTCACCCTCTAACTATCGTCCGATTGCACTTACGTCCCTTCTTTCCAAGGTCATGGAAACGCTGATTAATTTCCAGCTTAAGAAATATCTTGAAGAACGGAAGCTTCTTAATGACCGGCAGTATGGCTTTCGTAGCAATAGATCCACTGGTGATTTGATGGTTTATCTCACCGATCAGTGGAACAAATCTTTACATCGTTTTGGAGAAAGTAAGATTGTTGCGCTTGATATTTCAAAGGCATTTGATAGAGTTTGGCATCAAGCTCTCTTATCGAAAATGCTTGCATTCGGTATTGATGAATCTCTTCTTCGTTGGATTAGAAATTACCTTTCGAACCGTTCAATTCAAGTCGTTTTGGATGGTTTCAAGTCTGAAACCCACAAAATAAACGCTGGTGTGCCCCAGGGCTCCGTTTTGTCTCCGACTCTCTTTCTCATTTTCATTAATGATTTGCTCTCTGAAACTTCTAATCCATTAAATTGTTTCGCAGATGATAGTACCCTCAGCTTTTCATATTCGTTTGAAGATTCACACCCATGTCCTTCGGATGTGGAACTCCAACGGCAAAATATGATAAGCTCATTAAATTCTGATCTCGAATGCATTGTCCAATGGGGAATAAGAAACCGCGTAGAATTTAATGCTTCTAAAACACAATGCTGCTTACTATCATTAAAGCGAAACCTTCCCCCTTTGCCACTATCCATGAGTGGTACTTGCATCGAGGAAACTGATCAGCTTTCGATTCTAGGTATGTCCATTACAAACCACCTTTTGTGGAATGAGCACATATTCGATGTAGCCAAAAACTCTGCGAAATGCTTAGGTTTCCTCCGAAGATGTAAGAAATATTTCACCCCTTCTGATCTGGCTATAATATATAAAGCATATATTCGTCCAAAGCTCGAGTATAATTCCCATATCTGGGCAGGTGCTCCTAAGACCCACTTGAGTTATTTGGATAGAATTCAAAATATAGCTTTTAAAATGATAGGTGATAGGTCCATTACTGATACAATACCACCTCTTGAGCACCGCCGGAATGTATCATGCCTGTCCTTATTTTATAGGTACTTTTTTAAAAAATGTTCTAATGAAATAGCTAGCTGCATTCCTCCCCTTAAACAATTCAACTGTAATACTCGTACTTCAAGGAATGCCCATCAGTTTACACTTGAGCCCAATTTCGGACGTACCGTCAAATACAGAGATTCTTTCTTTAGTCGCACTACTAGAATGTGGAATGCATTACCCGCCTCAGTTTTTCCCTCCCATTTTAATGTTCAGAACTTTAAAACCAATGTGCATCGGTATCTCCTTTTACATCCCTTCCTCTTTTCCTAAAGCTCGTACTGTGTATACATACATATTAAGGGTACTCAAAACCCCTTTAGTGCGCGCTCATTATAAAAAAAAAAAAAAAAAGGTTTTGTAGAGCTAGTCGCACTGAATACGAAACGGTATTTGAAAATCCCCTAACACCCCCAAAATCTGAAGTTACGGGCAAAAAACGGTTTTTTGGACCTTCACCCATTGAAAAAATTCTAGCTTCGACAATTTTTTACCAATTTTCGATTTTGTTACAATTTCTGATAGAAGATAATGATACCTTTTCAACAATGTATAAAACATGTAACTCGGTTAAACCACTTAGAATTTATAAGCTGTCAAAGTTCAAAAATTCCATTTTTTTCGTCATTTGCCCAACTTCGGCATCAGTTTAAAGTATATGTTTTCAAAACAACATGCTATTTAAAAAATATATTCATAAACTATATCTATTTCCCAATTAATCGAGTTATTTTTTATGAAAATCACTTCTAAATTGGCTTAGAAAAAAAAAATTTTCGATTTCAACCCAGATACAGAAATTCGAACTTTAAGGTATAGAACAAAAATGTTGTTTCGGCACGTAGTAGGATAACCTTGGCGCCAGGATTTGATAACGGGTGTTTATAGAGGAGCTCAGTACAAACATTTTTTTCTTTGGGAGGGGGGTCTATCTCCCCCCGTTTAGGTGGGAGGGGCAGTTTTCTAAAAAAAATTATCAAAATAAAAAAAAATTATTAAAAAACAACGGCAACACTTACAGTACTAAATGATACCATTCCCGAAAGGAAAAATTGTACATTTGATTCTAATTTTTAAATCAATATAACATAACCAATAGTTTTTGAAATAATCGATTTCAAAAATAAAAATAGGCGAAAACAAAATTTTAAAAACTCATTTAATACTATTTTTGTCCAGACTGTGAATTTTAATAAAAAAAATTTTTACACACAAAACTGCCTCAATTGATTCCTTATCGAACAGTGAAAACTATATGTTTCTATGTCTTCTAGTTTTCGAGAAAATTGAAAAATAAAAACAAAAAATATTTTGAAAAAGAAAATTCTGATAAAATAATTTTTCAATTTTCTCATAAACTAGAAGACATAGAAACATATAGTTTTCACTGTTCGATAAGGAATCAATTAAGGCAGTTTTCTGTGTGAGTAATTTTTTTACTAAAATTCACAGTCTGGACAAAAATAGTATAAAATGAGTTTAAAAAAATTTTCTTCGCCTATTTTTATTTTTGAAATCGATTATTTCAAAAACTATTGGTTATGTTATATTGATTTAAAAATTAGAATCAAATGTACAATTTTTCCTTTCGGGAATGGTATCATTTAGTACTGTAAGTGTTGCCGTTGTTTTTAATATTTTTTTTTTATTTTGATAATATTTTTTTAGAAAACTGCCCCTCCCACCTAAACGGGGGGAGATAGACCCCCCTCCCAAAGAAAAAAATGTTTGTACTGAGCTCCTCTATAAAAACCCGTTATCAAATCCTGGCGCCAAGGTTATCCTACTACGTGCCGAAACAACATTTTTGTTCTATACCTAAAAGTTCGAATTTCTGTATCTGGGTTGAAATCGAAAAATTTTTTTTTCTAAGCCAATTTAGAAGTGATTTTCATAAAAAATAACTCGATTAATTGGGAAATAGATATAGTTTATGAATATATTTAGGTCAATTTGGAGTGATTTTCATAAAAAATACCTCGATTGATTGGGAAATAGATATTGTTAATGAATATATTTTTTAAATAGCATGTTGTTTTGAAAACATATACTTTAAACTGATGCCGAAGTTGGGCAAATGACGAAAAAAATGGAATTTTTGAACTTTGACAGCTTATAAATTCTAAGTGGTTTAACCGAGTTACATGTTTTATACATTGTTGAAAAGGTATCTTCTATCAGAAACTGTAACAAAATCGAAAATGGGTAAAAAATTGTCGAAGCTAGAATTTTTTCAATGGGTGAAGGTCCAAAAAACCGTTTTTTGCCCGTAACTTCAGATTTTGGGGGTGTTAGGGGATTTTCAAATACCGTTTCGTATTCAGTGCGACTAGCTCTACAAAACCTGATAGGTCTCCGCCCGCGTATATTTTGAGTGTTACACCGTGTTATTTTTCTTTTATCAATTTAAGAAGAATTGAGCAATATAAAAGCACGGTTTTTATAGTAAATTTGATGAGGAATACGATAAAAATAGGTTTAACCGTTATAAAAAACAGTAAAACATAGTTTTAAGACTTTTTTCCCAGCATTTAGCAGTAATTTCAACTTCTAACGCCTGGGAATCAGTCAAAAATATTTTTTTTGGAAAAAAGAAAAATTGATGTAAGTAGATCTATTGATACTCAATACTTTTTACTCAAACAACTTTTCGATTAAAAAAATATTTAAAAAAAGCTTTAGGGCATAGCCGTATTTAGGGGCGGGGTTTTGGGTGTTTTACCCCCCCCCCCCGAAATTTTTTTTTCAGAAAATCAAAAGATACCTATATTATAAACATATACAAGTCTAATATGTGCAGCACTAAATGATTTGTTTTTGTATTTTAGTGATTTGATTACCTATATGAAAATCTTCTTTAAATCACTACCAATTTTGCATCGTTGCAGAAGCTGTCGTTGAAGTTTGTATAAAGGAAAACAAAAATTGTTTGGTCCATTACAAAGAGTTTTTATCTCTTTGACCATTTCCTAAAGCACTATGTTAACACCTTAAAATGCTCTTTTAAGAACCCTTTAAATACCACAAGTACTTTTGCAGGGTTTTTGGTGCCGAGACTAAACTATGCTTTTTCAAAGGGTTTCGGTGGCCGAACTCGAATCCAAAGACGGACTTATTCGATCACATCTCGTTTTTGAAATATTACCCTTAAATCTATTTAAATCTTTCAGAAATCTTTTCTACTGCCCGAGATATCTTCAGTTGCTTATTACCCACTTTAGTTCTATGTTAACCTTAAATCCAGTATGTAAGCGAAAATAAATGTATTGATTTATTCAGAGACTGTAGTACCTACCAACGCTAGGAAATAACCTCGAAAACTGGTAAAAAGCGGGATTTTCGATTTTCTAACGGGAATATCTCAAAAATGCGATGTGATAGAATTTTTCGGATTCGAGCTCAGCACATAAAAAACCTTTAGAAAAGTATATCTTGGTTTCTGTAACAAAAACCTTGTTGGCCATACTCAAAATAAAAAAAAATGCGATTATACTTTTGCAATGGAAGAAAAACTTGGTTTTTATTTCTAAAAATTATGAGAGAAAGTAACGGGACATTTTGTTCTTCTCAATATTCTTGTTTTTTGATCCCCTTTAACAAAAAAAAATAGTAGGGTATCGCTGCAATACTCGGTTTTATATAAATAGCATTTTTATATGGTGCGATTATACTTTTGCAAAGCACTGTATTTACAACATTTCGTTATTCTTTTGTTTCAAATTATAAAATTAAACAATTTCAGTTTATTGTTAAATTTTGAAGTGAAGTATAACACTGGTCAACAAAATTAAACTTCTTTTTTGTTACAGAAACCAGGGTATACTCTTCTATAGGTTTTTTGTGTGCTGAGCTCGAAACCGAAGTCAGAAAAATTCGATCACATCATCGATAGAAAATCGAAAATGCCGCTTTTTACCAGTTTTCAGGATTATTTTTTAGCGTTTACTTTTTTTTTTTTAAATTGAATTTGTAACAGTTTCTAAAAGAATTAAGTTTTGTCTCTCTAAATCCGTTTAAATCTTTTAAATATCTATTTTCTTCCTCGAGAAATCATAACTTGAAATCAAAGTGTTTGGGGCACCTCATATTTATTTGCTTTTAATAGAAAATATCGAAAAGTTCTGTACCAATCGCTTTCAAATTTTGACACAATTCTTTTAGAAACTGTTACAAATTTAATTTAAAAAAAAAAAATAAGTAAACGCTAAAAAATAACTATGAAAACTGGTAAAAATCGGCATTTTCGATTTTCTAACGGGAATATCTCCAAAACGTGATGTGATAGAATTTTTCTGACTTCGGATTCGAGCTCAGCCTATAGAAAAGTATACCCTGGTTTCTGTAACAAAAACCTTGTTGACCAGTGTAATTAGCTCATGTCAAACAACTTGGATTATTTAAAATTTTGGTTTTTAAGTATTGCTAATTTCATTTAGAACTCAATAGATAGAATGTACCTGTTTATTTTCTGCTACAAAATTTCAGTGCAAGAAAAAGTCCATTTTCCAATGTTTTATATATTAAATTGTACGAAATAATTTTTTTACTTGCTCTATAGGGCAAGTATTGGTTTCGTGTCGAAAAAAAAATTTGAGGTTTTAATCAAAACCAACATTACGATGATGGAGAATTTCAAAACAGTGGGTCTCGCAATTCCGTCCGTGCGTCTGTACGTCTGTGCGTCTGTGCGGTTGTGCGTCCATCTGTACACTTTTCCACAGCTTAAACGGGTGGACGGATTTTCTTCAAATTTGGTACAGATGATTTTTATGGAATTCTGAAAGTTGATTTTTTTTTTATATCTCGTTTAGAACGTATACCTCCCATACAAAAAAATACGATATTGCGAATTTCTCGAAAACGGCTTTAACGATTTTGATTAAACTTTGTATACGTAATATTTAAAGCAGTGGAAATAAAACTGCATTTTTAGTTTTTCTCAAAAAAGTCAAATAACAAAAAAAAAAATTTTTTTTGGTCTGAGCTAACCCCCCCCCCCCGAAATGAAATCCTAGCTACGGCTATGCTTTAGGGTAGCATTATTTTGTGTCGAGAAAACAAGTTATCGGTAGAGCAAATCAAAATAATGAAAAATAATTTTTTTTGGTCCACCCTAATGCCCATGCTTAAACTGAGCAAACAAATATTTTTTTTCTACTTTGCATTAAAAAAAATTTAAATTATTTTTTTTTATAGCCATTGTTCAACGGTTATAACACTTTTTTAATAGTTATGGGTAAGAAGAATTATTGTAAAATATGACTGATTAAAAAAACTGATGATATCCATGCATTTGTGGCAGCAATGTAAAAAACTTAAGATTTTACAGTTAAAATAATCTATTAAATTAATAGGCTTTTTTTGCACTTTGGTACCAATAACTTCCTATTAACTCTAGATTTGATACATTTTTACCATTTTACCATTCTGCCATCCCCTTTGGACGCGCATATTTTTTTTATACCACAGCACAGTGGGTCACCTCCCAAACAAAGTGCGGTCAAAAATATAATGACCATTTTTTTTTAATGAAACACCTGTATTATCATTTAATATGATTTATTATTGCAAAAAAATGCATCAAGTCAGTTTTTTAAAATTTTGGTTATTTTCAAGAAAAATAAAAAAAGGTAAAAAAATTTTTTTAAAACGGTATTTAATTATTTATAAGAACAGATTTTATTTTTTTTTTTCACCAATTATGAAATTCCGTGAAAATATCAAATTTTAAATTTTTTTTTGTTCAATGAAAAGCTTTAACATTAGAGTAACTTTTACAATAAGAGCAAGTACGTGCGACTCCAGTCGTGCAATTTATTTATTTCCGAAAAAGTTATGTTGGAAAAAAGTAAAAGAAACATACTCCAACTCTTATAGTATAGCTTATCAAAGAAAGAAGACATTTTCTTTTATAAAAACATACGCACGACAAGTTCCAAGTAAGATTAATAATTAAAAAAAAAAACATTATCACTATAATTTTTCATTTTAAAGGTGAATTAATTTGTATTTTGGTTAAATAGATTTGCTAAAAGTTTAAATAGATTGCTTTAGTTTAATTATATTTGCTTTTAGGGTTAATTGATTTAGGTTTAGTGTTATTATATTTGCTAAAAGGTGAAATATATTTGTGAAAAGGTGAAACTAACTTGCGTTTAGGTAAAATAAAAGTGCGAATGCTATAATAAAGAATATTTTCTTGCAACTTGCACAAAGAGTTGCGTTCGTGACTAGTGATTTGCTATTGGAAAAAGTAAAAAAGCCTGCATAATTTGTTCACATTTTGTGTCCACTTTTTTTGGAACTACCCGCTTGTAATGTTCCCACAAGTTTCAGGGCTGATCGCTGTCTGTTGATCCGGTAGTGCGGGAAAGTGAGATTTTTTTTGGGAAAAATTCCAAAATTCCACTCAGGACTCGAAAGAGTATCCAGACACGAGTCAAAAACCACATTTTGCACAATCGCACCTAGAGTCATTTGGCCGCCATATTGTTTTTTATAAAATTTTTTTTTTTCACATAACCCGCGTATTTTTGAATTTACAGAAAAACAATGTATGACAAACTTGAAGATAATTTAATTTCCTACTATGTTAAATAACTTTTTTCGATTATTCCTTCGGTTTAAGATTAACTGCAAAGGAAAACCTAATGAACCATGCAATTTGTGCTACATTGGCACAGCAAAAAAATTTCTCCGCCAACGCATGTCCATTGTCCAACCATTAAGGGCCCAACCCATAGAATCCGTTGCGTCCGTTCCGTCGAAGTTTTTGACTGACAGCTCGATAAAATACACACGTTCTTATGGGAAGCGACCCATAAGCGACGGATCGGAAGGAGACGGACGGTTTCGACGGAAGAAGTTGCCCAACTTTCTACTTTTTCATCCGTCGTATGGTTTGACATTGGTTGTCAACAATAGATCTGTTCAATTTTCTGTTTTAGAGTGCACACCGAGGAATTTCAGAACTAAATGAACTGCGCTCTTTTCTTCTCCGATTTTATGAGTTGTGAACTTTCAGTATTCATTAGTGAATTAATTGTAATAAAAGTAACATTTAATGATATATCTAATAAATTATATCAATTAAATACTAAAATTCTGTTGTAGAGTTCAATTTTACTATGCCAAAGTCATATCTACAAATGATAATCTGTTATTAAAAATTGTTTTTAACTGAAGAGCAAGTACCTACATGAAATCTAGTCGCGCATTTTATTTTATTAAAAAAAAGAACAACAATAATAGTTAAAAATTTCTTGCATCAGAACTTCCTTAGTGCACATTCAGCGATAAAATATCGAACACACCTCGGAATTTGAAGTGAGCTGTCAAAAAGCAATCCGTCGTACGACGTATTCTATGGGTCACCCCTTTCTGTCCCAAACTTCAACTTGAACGGATGGATTGACGGAACGGACGCAACGGATTCTATGGGTTGGGGCCTTTAGTCTGACATCAAATTCAACAACCCTGGAAAAAACTGCATTAAGGCCCCAGCCCATAGAATCCGTTGCGTCCGTTCCGTCAATCCATCCGTTGAAGTTGAAGTTTGGGACAGAAAGGGGTGACCCATAGAATACGTCGTACGACGGATTGCTTTTTGACAGCTCACTTCAAATTCCGAGGTGTGTTCGATATTTTATCGCTGAATGTGCACTAAGGAAGTTCTGATGCAAGAAATTTTTAACTATTATTGTTGTTCTTTTTTATAATAAAATAAAATGCGCGACTAGATTTCATGTAGGTACTTGCTCTTCAGTTAAAAACAATTTTTAATAACAGATTATCATTTGTATATGACTTTGGCATAGTAAATTTGAACTCTACAACAGAATTTTAGTATTTAATTGATATAATTTATTAGATATATCATTAAATGTTACTTTTATTACAATTAATTCACTAATGAATACTGAAAGTTCACAACTCATAAAATCGGAGAAGAAAAGAGCGCAGTTCATTTAGTTCTGAAATTCCCCGGTGTGCACTCTAAAACAGAAAATTGAACAGATCTATTGTTGACAACCAATGTCAAACCATACGACGAATGAAAAAGTAGAAAGTTGGGCAACTTCTTCCGTCGAAACCGTCCGTCTCCGTCCGATCCGTCGCTTATGGGTCGCTTCCCATAAGAACGTGTGTATTTTATCGAGCTGTCAGTCAAAAACTTCGACGGAACGGCCGCAACGGATTCTATGGGCTGGGGCCTTTAGCCAGCCATGCAATTGAATGCCATACTATACTCCGGACTTCGAAGATGTCAAAGTTCTCCAGACTGAACGACATACTTCTAAACGATATACACTGGAAACACTTCACATCACACGGTGTAACACTCAAAATATACGAAAATCCCCTAACATCCCCAAAATCTGGAGTTACGTACAAAAAACGGTTTTTTGGACCTTCACCCATTGAACAAATTCTAGCTGATAGGTCTCCGCCCGCGTATATTTTGAAACCTCATTTTTGTAACATCGTGTCATTAATAACAAAAACAACATGAATCGAAAGCTCGACACTCAAAACATATCATCCGTATATTGTTTGTTCTCTTGTCTTCCCTTCAAGCAAGAAAACCGAGCTCAGAAAAGACACTCCGACCTCAAAACTTCGACAAAGTCGAAGGATAAATCGTGGTGAAAATACCAATACATATGCAATCGGCCCCGCGGTGACTATAATTTCCATACTAATTTGAGCCGCCGTGGGACCCGTTTCGTAGTCGAGGTCGGACTAACATCGGAGCCGATTCGGACCGTGGTCGTACTCGTTTGCTTGAAGGGTTATAGTACCTAAAGGTCAAAAATGTTTTTTTTGTAATAATCAAAGACTAAACTTAATTTTGTGTACTTCTCATTTTTATTTCTTTTTTAAATTTTTGCTTTTAATGTAGATTATTTACAATTTTTGTTATATATTTTAATGTAACGTAAGTTTGCAATATTGTTTAAAGTTGTTACACAATTTGTAACGAACGTTAATAAATTTGTTTTTATTTTGATAAAATAAAGTTCCCCTGAAGAAGACAGCAACCCTTGTCGAAACGTCGCGACGCGTCGGGAAAAGCTAATGTTTACTTAGGGTGCAGGGAACTAAGTCCACGGGAACTTAGTCCACTGAGGGACTTCGTTCTCATTGAGTGGGAACGAAATCCACTTTAGTGAAGTGGTTTTCTTTCCCATTCAAGGTGGGATTGAATTCCACTCTCTAATGGGAACCTAGTACACACTCAAAAAAATTAAAAGAGAATTTATTTCCAACAACGATTTAATAGCGAAAAACGAAAGTAATTAAATAAGCGTGATTGTTCGTAAAAAAACTTTTTAGTAAAAAAAAAACGCGCAAGGGCATGAGTCCCGATTTTTCGGAATTTATGTCCCACTTTACTAGAATCCAATTCAGGACTTAGGTATGTCCTTCACTACTGAGACATAAGTCCCAAAAAAACAATCTCGGCACTCATTTCCCACATGTACTTTTTTTTTTTATTTTTGCGTATAAGTACCTGAAGAGACAAGTTAATATGACCACTGCTGATGAAATAGTAGAACTGAAATAGTAGAACCGGTCTTTATTCATTTTTGTCGGTAGTCCAATGCAAAGCACAATTACAAGATGTTGAAAAACAAAAAAGAAGTTGGCAAACTTAATGGTTAGTCGAAATAGCATCGTGAAAAAATAAGATCATGGAAAGTCAAAGTTTTTTCGAAAATATTTTTGATATGTATTCTCTTTAGGTTAATAACAGGGTGAAGTGAAAAAACTTTTGCTCACATGAGAATCTTTTTAATTCGTACAACCCAAGCGCGAAGCGGAAAAAAATTTTGCCCAGGGGAGAATCAATTTTGAGGTGTGAAAATAAAAATTCGTGCGAATTTTTATTTTCACACCTCAAAATTGATTCTCCCCTGGGCAAAATTTTTTTCCGCTTCGCGTTTGGGTTGTACAAATTAAATAGATTCTCATGTTAGCAAATGTTTTTCCGCTTCCCGTTTGCCAAATTATAACACTTCACTAACACACAAACATTTGCGTCTGCCTGGCGATCTAACATTACCTAAACAGAGGAACGAACTAGCTTTAGCGGCCATTGTTGGCGTCTTTTTAACTAACTGAAACCTTGCCTGGGTCGCTTCATGGGTTCTCAGTGTTTTCAATCCCTTTTAGGGTTCTCTGTCCCGCTCACGTAACTTCGTTGCTCCGCTAAGGGTATGTAAAGTCGCCAGCCAATAACAACACTTTTTCAACTAAACTGTGCCTTGTCCCGTGGATGTTAATTTCAAAATAAATGGAACTAACATCCAATTGGGTTAGTTCCGTGGGTGTTACACTCTTTTCCGTTTCTTGAAAACTGGATCTCGAAATGAAAAAGTCATATTAAAAACTCGCGACTCTTTTTCTTCTTATTTAACTTCTTCTTGGTGAAATGGGAATTAAGTTAACATTCAGAGGGAACGAAAACCACACGTTTTTTTCCGGAATTAGATTCCCACCTAGCATGGGAACTTACTCCACTTTACTAAAGTGGGTTTCGTTCCCACTGAGTGGGAACTAACTACCTCAGTGGACTTAGTTCCCGTGGACTTAGTTCCCCGCACCTTTACTTAGCGCTAGTTGTACAAACGTGGATCAGCCTTGAACTTAACCCACCGATTTCGGCGGATTAGCTGCGAGTCAACTTCGGTTAAACCATGAATGTGGTTATTTTTACATATATGAACCTTGAACCAATGCTAAACTTCTGCCTTCCTACGGATTGCAGAAGATAAAAGTTGCTGATCCACGCACTAAATATTTGTACAACTGGCCCTTAATGTTTCATTGCTACAACCCGACCAAAAAAGCCAAAGGAAAACAAGATTTTTATCTTCTCCACTTTTTCGACTTTTTATTACTTTCATTTGTTACCGTTAAGGTTTTTCGATTTGACAGACCGTTTTCGATCTGTAGGCAAAAAACTTTAAAAAATTGCAATTTTTTGTATTGGGACAAAGGAACTAATATATTGTTAATGTTGGGAAGTAATTCTATAACTCGCACAAGGTCAAATGACGGTTTGATTGAAGTATTATCGATTGTTTTTGTTTTCCATAGGAATCTCTACAACTTCGTCCTGTAGGAAGGCGAGATGCTGGTCTCTACACCTGTCAAGCACAAAACTCTGTCGGAACGTCAGAACAACTATCCGTGCAACTTGACGTCAAGTGTAAGAAAGAACTTGTAAATCTGAACCAAGCTAAGCTCAACTTTTTTAACTGATAAAAAACATCATATCTTCTTATTTTTATAGTTCCCCCTAAGATCTTATCAGCTGGTCCAGATCGACTCACAACAGCACCACTGTTTAGTCCGGCTGCATTTGAATGTATCGCTGAGGGCAATCCCCCACCATCGTATAAATGGGTTCAGAGGTACGTATTAAAAACTATATAATGCAAAAAAAAATTCACAATTCTCTTGTGGCTTTTTAAAATGGAAGAGGGTTAAATTTTTCAAAGTGGACTTTTAGACTGGAGGGAAATTATTATGTTAAGAAAGATGATTTTCAAAATTTCTTCTTTAAGCCCAGTATAAATAGATTTTGTCAAGGAATTTTTGAAAGGCCGATTGTATAGAGGTTGGTATTAGGGTGGTTTACAATCTGTGAAAAGTCCTGAAGTTTCTTTCGATCAGAGGCGGCGGAAGGGGTGTGCGGAGTGTGCCCCCGCACATGGCCCCGCGCTTAGAGGGGCCCCGCGGGCGCTAAATAAAAAGGTCTAAGAAATAATAAAATCCGAAAAACCATGTCTCTTCTCTTTATTCAAAACAATCAAATAATTAAAATTGGCTTGTTTCCACTCGATTTCCATAATTATAGCATTCGCACTTTTAATTAACCTAAACACAAATTAGTTTCACCTTTTAACAAATATATTTCACCCTTTAGCAAATATATTTCACCTTTTAGCAAATATAATTAAACTAAAAGCAAATCAATTAAACCCAAAAGCAAATGTAATTAAACTTAAGCAAACTGTTTAAACTTTAAGCAAATCTATTTAACGAAAAAACAAATTTATTTCACCTTTAAAATGAAAAATTATATTAAAATGAAAAATTATATATTATTTGCTGACATTGGAATAAGTAGAATAAGTAATGTCAATAACATTGCTAGGGCAATCTATTTTTATCAATTTTACTTCAATTACTGCAACCAAGTTATGGTCCATGTTAATCTTACTTAGAAATTGTCGTGCATATGTTTTTTTAATAACATTGCTAGAGCAATCTACTTTTATCAATTTTACTTCAATAACTGCAACCAAGTTATGGTCCCTGTTAATCTTTCGTTTAAGTCGTCCGTCGTGCTTATTTTTCGAAACAAGATATGGGAGAAAGCAAGATAATTGTATTTTCAAACCGAAAAATCAGCAAATTTTCTGAGCAACAAGGCGTTTTCGAGATATTGATAGTAACGCAATTTTTTAAATAGCTGCGTCCCACCCAACAAAAAATTACGTAAACTGAGATTTACACTGAAAATAAACCCCTCTCCAAAACTGCATCAAATCCTAGGTGGAGTTTCTTTTGTTGTTAGATTTTTCCATATTAACTGAAATGCACATTTGGGTTATAGGGTCTTATTGTGGTTTTTGGGGTGTTTCGTTGACAGCTTCTAAATCCTAATCCTAATCCCTTGTTCATAGCTCGATACCAAAAGCTTTTTCTAGATAAGGTTTCATCAGTTTGCGTTTAGTTTAAATAGATTTGCTAAAAGTTTAAATAGTTTGCTTAAGTTTAATTATATTTGCTTTTGGGTTTAATTAATTTGCTTTAAGTTTAACTATATATATTATTATATATATATTTGCTAAAAGGTGAAATATACAGGGTGTCCCGAGATGAGATAAGAAGACTTTGAGGGTTGATTCTTGGGTATATTCTAAGAAAAAAATTGTTTTACAGTAACGCTCTATCTGCAAAGTTGATACCCTTCAGCGATGATTTAAGAAAACGCTTACTTTGGTATGCCTTTACTCATGTTAATATTAATAACTCCGTTAAAACTTTTGATAAAAACTTCATTAATGTCTTGATTTTTAGAAGAAATGCTATTCTTTGTACCTGATATTAAAAAATGTTAAAATCTTTTTTAGTTGCTCAGATATTAATTTTTAAATGGAAATATTTTTTTCTTACCCATGATAGTTTTTTACTTTGGGGTCGATTTTCGTCGATAAATGTGTTATAAACACAGTGTTTTATAAATTTATTCTTATGAAGAAAACAATAATGAACAAAAATGTAATTCACAAGTTTGCCAGAAAACTCATAGATTTTATGATATTTAGGAAAACCTGCACCAGGTAAAATCTCTAAAAAAATGTGTTTTTTGCTTTAGTCAAAAATGGGTACGAATTAAAAATTTATTTTTTAAGTTTAAGTTTATTTCTGTTTACAACAATTATTAAAAGTGTGCTCCTTAATTTTGTGTGCTTAATAGAGTCCGTTTTTTTTTATTTTATTGGGAATATTAGTTTATTCTATCTCTTGTCCTTTTTTAACGATGGTTCAGAGATTACATTCTTCTAGTTCCACAATAAGTGCTATTTATGTCAAATAAGTAACGCTTTTCACTCCTATTCATAAAAAAAGCCAATATTTTGAAGTTTGGAGAACTTGCAAATCATTGAACAGGTCCATTTCTTCCCATCCAATGATAACCGTAATCTTCATCAGCTAATCTTAAAATTCGTGGCCTTAGTGGGCTGGAGCGTCATCTTGTTCGTAATATGAAATAGCTAATTGAATCAGTGAAATATCCTGAATTGTATCTGGTTAATCATATTGGAGAATCTCCATGAATTAATATTAGCAATATAATAAAATATGGGCTCTATCAAGCACACAACATCAGGAAGAGCTTTTTAAATAACAAATTTGGAAATGACTTATCAGAGGTTGTAGGTATTACTGAGTACATCATATTTCGGCACTTGAAATTTTTCGTAGGCCCTCAAAATTTCAAGTTATCGTCAAAAAACCGTTTTTCAATGTTTTCAGATTTCAACGATTTTTTACTCAGCCGTTTTTCGGTCAATTGCAGATCTTTTGTACAGTTATAGACAAAGGAGTACTTATTCTTTTTGAAAATATTTTTTTATTATGCTCAAACACCAAATTGGGTGAAGATTTTATGGGCAGTACAACATTTTTTCACCGTGTTTAAGAGTTCGGAGACCGTTTTAAGCTACATTTTCATTTCATGTAACATTGATTAATCTTACGTTTTTTGAATAATTAAAGTGTAAATTTGAATAAATAGGCCAAAATTGTAAACAATGATAAAAATTTTTTTTCGAATTCAAGCTTCATTTTTTGAATTTTACTAGAACATGTTCTATAGTATACTAATGTAAAATTTTTTTTACACCATCAGAAAATAGACATTTTAACGAACGAAATGCCCACCGACTTTTTGAAAAAAGCTGATATTTTGACACGTGAATTTTCGATTGAAAATTAGGGTGTTTTTTTGGTATTAAGTCAAAATAAGGCGAACAAATTAATATTTTAAATCAAATAAATTACAGTGTGTTTGGGATATAATAAGGTAGGTTTTCACCAAATTTCGTAGAAAAATTTTTGTTTTTGAAAAAGATAAAAATAAAAAACCAAAAACTCGGTTTTTTTAATTTTTCACATAAATTTTGAGGTTATGTGAAAAAATTGTTGATGCAAAAGTTGTAGATCTTTTTCTTACCTAGAACTTTTCCGTACAACTTTTTTCTATAGGATTTGTAGTTTTGCCAGAAATCGAGATATACCATTTTTTACCATTAAAAACTCAACCCTACCACTTCCCGAACTCGGCTCGCCCGTAATATATTTTTCTTTTAATTTTCATCATATTCACCTCCTTTTCCAATGGGTTTCATTCTACTATGATTTTTTTGTACTTTTTAATGTTTTTGAAGGCTTCGGCACTGGTCTATAGCGGTTAGTTCTTTCGCAATTATTTTCCGAAAATTTAAATGCGATTTCCCAAAAATGTAAAAATGGCATATACGGCACTTCAATACTACGGCGACGAAATGTGAACCTATCTTTAATGAATATCTGAACGCTTTTATTAAAATTGACCTGGAAAACTGAATATCAAAAATACCATTCCAACTGGAAGTGCGATAAATCACTCTTTTGGAAATGGAAACTTTTAGAAACTAAGACGAGAACCTACGCAGACATTATCGAAAATTGAACTAGAAGGATTGGGACTTGGGAAATAGCTTTCCACGCCATCTACCACTTGGAGTGGAACCCTCAAAATATTGTAGATTTTTTTCGATATGACGTTCAATGTAGTTTCCATAAGAAAAAAAGACAAAAAAGAACTCGAAAAGCAATTATTTTACGAATTAATTTTTACATACACTAGCCCAAAAAATTAAAGGAACAAAAAAAAATCGTGATTTTTTTAGTGATTTTCGATAGGCTGTAAAAAATAAACGCATCATGATAAAATAAAAAGGATGTGAAAGCTCTATTCTTCTAGTTTTAGGATTAAATATTAAAATATTTTTTTTCTAACGGTAAAATAGCAAAATTGTTGGAAATGTTCAAAAACCAAAATTTTCTAATTTTTTTTGTTTTTACTTCTCTCATAGGGAAGTGGGAAAATTTTTTCTGATAAAATGATTATTATTTTTAGAAAGGTTTTTTATTTGGCTTTAGAATTCCTTTTGTTTCAAACTTCTACGATTTTTTTTACACTGCAATATCAGTCATCAAACCAAAAACCATACTTTTGACTTTGACTATCAATATCTCAACAACGGATCATTAAACAGAAAATTTAAGGACACATTAAAAACTTCATTCAATTCTCTACAAAGAAATTAAGTTTTCTTTGTAAAAAAAAATGTTTTCTTATTTTTGAGATTAATTTAGGAAAGCTATCAAAATAGACATTTTTACGGTTTTTTAGAAAATGTACCGCTATTTAATTTCTATGGGTGAAAAGATTAAACTGAGGCTTAATTATTGAAGCTTAATATACCTGAAATTAATATGCAAAGTTTCAGGCTAATTCATCAAGCAGTTTTTCTGTTGTGAAGGTTTGAACTTTTGAGATGAAGTAAAACACCATATTTCTGAAGTTCTAAATGACTTACTTCTTGTTACTTTTTTATGAGCAAAATCAATTTTTTTTTGAGTTTATTTGAACATTTTATTGATATAGACCAGTGCCGATGCCTTCAAAAACATTAAAAAGTACAAAAAAATCATAGTAGGATGAAACCCATTGGAAAAGAAGGAAATATGATAAGAATGAAAGGAAAAATAAATTACGGGCGAGCCGAGTTCGGGAAGTGGGTGGGTTGAGTTTTTAGTGGTAAAAAATGGTATATCTCGATTACCGGTAAAACTACAAATCCTATAGAAAAAAGTTGTATAGCAAAGTTGTAGGTAATAAAAAGATCTACAACTTTTTTATCAACAATTTTTTTACATAACCTCAAAATTTATGTGAAAAATTCAAAAAACCGAGTTTTCGGTTTTTTATTTTTATCTTTTTCAAAAACAAAAATTTTTCTACGAAATTTGGTGAAAACTTACCTTATTATGTCCCAAATACACTGTAATTTATTTGATTTAAAATATTAATTTGTTCATCTTATTTTGACTTAATACCAAAAAAACACTCTAATTTTCAATCGAAAATTCACGTGTCAAAATATCAGCTTTTTTCAAAAAGTCGATAGGCATTTTGTTCGTTAAAATGTCTATTTTCTGATGGTGTAAGAAAAATTTTACATTAGCATACTATAGAACATGTTCTAGTAAAATTCAAAAAGTGAAAAAAACTTGAATTTGAAAAAAAATGTTTATCATTGTTTACAATTTTGGCCTATTTATTCAAATTTACACTTTTATTACTCAAAAAACGTAAGATTTCATGTAACATTGATTAATCTTACGTTTTTTTGAGTAATTAAAGTGTAAATTTGAATAAATAGGCCAAAATTGTAAACAATGATACAAATTTTTTTCAAATTCAAGTTTTTTTCATTTTTTTAATTTTACTAGAACATGTTCTATAGTATACTAATGTAAAATTTTTTTTACATCATCAGAAAATAGACATTTTAACAAACAAAATGCTCACCGACTTTTTGAAAAAAACTGATATTTTGACACGTGAATTTTCGATTGAAAATTAGGGTGTGTTTTTGGTATTAAGTCAAAATAAGGTGAATAAATTAATATTTTAAATCAAATAAATTACAGTGTATTTGGGACATAATAAGGTAGGTTTTCACCAAATTTCGTAGAAAAATTTTTGTTTTTGAAAAAGATAAAAATAAAAAACCGAAAACTCGGTTTTTTGAATTTTTCACATAAATTTTGAGGTTATGTAAAAAAATTGTTGATAAAAAAGTTGTAGATCTTTTTATTACCTACAACTTTGCTATACAACTTTTTTCTATAGGATTTGTAGTTTTACCGGTAATCGAGATATACCATTTTTTACCACTTAAAACTCAACCTACCCACTTCCCGAACTCGGCTCGCCCGTAATTTATTTTTCCTTTAATTTTCATCATATTCACCTCCTTTTCCAATGGGTTTCATTAATTTTACTAGAACATGTTCTATAGTATACTAATGTAAAATTTTTTTTACATCATCAGAAAATAGACATTTTAACAAACAAAATGCTCACCGACTTTTTGAAAAAAACTGATATTTTGACACGTGAATTTTCGATTGAAAATTAGGGTGTGTTTTTGGTATTAAGTCAAAATAAGGTGAATAAATTAATATTTTAAATCAAATAAATTACAGTGTATTTGGGACATAATAAGGTAGGTTTTCACCAAATTTCGTAGAAAAATTTTTGTTTTTGAAAAAGATAAAAATAAAAAACCGAAAACTCGGTTTTTTGAATTTTTCACATAAATTTTGAGGTTATGTAAAAAAATTGTTGATAAAAAAGTTGTAGATCTTTTTATTACCTACAACTTTGCTATACAACTTTTTTCTATAGGATTTGTAGTTTTACCGGTAATCGAGATATACCATTTTTTACCACTTAAAACTCAACCTACCCACTTCCCGAACTCGGCTCGCCCGTAATTTATTTTTCCTTTAATTTTCATCATATTCACCTCCTTTTCCAATGGGTTTCATTATACTATGATTTTTTTTTGGTTTCAAAACCTATCGACCCTGGTCTAATAAACATCGTTTAAATTTAAGATAAACCAAGAAAAATTAAAAGTTTTCAAAAAAACTTAAATTTTGAAAAAAAAGCTTTTTATACCATTTTTGGATATTTTTCCTAATTTTGAATTTTTTAATTTTCTTTGGTTTATCTTAAATTTAAACGATATTTATCAATAAAATGTTCAAATAAACTCAAAAAAAAAATTGATTTTGCTCATAAAAAAGTAACAAGAAGTAAGTCATTTAGAACTTCAGAAATATGGTGTTTTACTTCATCTCAAAAGTTCAAACCTTCACAACAGAAAAACTGCTTGATGAATAAGCCTGAAACTTTGCATATTAATTTCAGGTATATTAAGCTTCAATAATTAAGCCTCAGTTTAATCTTTTCACCCATAGAAATTAAATAGCGGTACATTTTCTAAAAATCCGTAAAAATGTCTATTTTGATAGCTTTCCTAAATTAATCTCAAAAATAAGAAAACATTTTTTTTACAAAGAAAACTTAATTTCTTTGTAGAGAATTGAATGAAGTTTTTAATGTGTCCTTAAATTTTCTGTTTAATGATCCGTTGTTGAGATATTGATAGTCAAAGTCAAAAGTATGGTTTTTGGTTTGATGACTGATATTGCAGTGTAAAAAAAATCGTAGAAGTTTGAAACAAAAAGAATTCTAAAGCCAAATAAAAAACCTTTCTAAAAATAATAATCATTTTATCAGAAAAAATTTTCCCACTTCCCTATGAGAGAAGTAAAAACAAAAAAAAATTAGAAAATTTTGGTTTTTGAACATTTCCAACAATTTTGCTATTTTACCGTTAGAAAAAAAAATATTTTAATATTTAATCCTAAAACTAGAAGAATAGAGCTTTCACATCCTTTTTATTTTGTCATGATGCGTTTATTTTTTACTGAGATACAGCCTATCGAAAATCACTAAAATAATCACGATTTTTTTTTGTTCCTTTAATTTTTTGGGCTAGTGTATTTATATGAACCAGTATCAATGTTATTATTGTAAAATGATAATAATATATGTATGTATGTTTATTTATTTATTTAGCTACAAATTACAATAATTATCACGGTGTTACAAAAATGAGGTTTCAAAATATACGCGGGCGGAGACCTTTCAGGTTTCGTAGAGCTAGTCGCACTGATTACGAAACAGTATTTGAAAATCCCCTAACACCCCCAAAATCTGGAGTTACGGGCAAAAAAACGGTTTTTTGGACCTTCACCCATTGAAAAAATTCTAGCTTCGACAATTTTTTACCCATTTTTGATTTTTTTGCAGTTTCTGATAGAAGATAAATATACCTTTTCAACAATGTATAAAACATGTAACTCGGTTAAACCACTTAAAATTTATAAGCTGTCAAAGTTCAAAAATTCCATTTTTTTCGTCATTTGCCCAACTTCGGCTTCAATTTAAAGTATATGTTTTCTAAACAACATGCTATTTAAAAAATATATTCTTAAACTATATCTATTTCTCAATCAATCGAGGTATTTTTTATGAAAATCACTTCAAAATTGGCTTAGAAAAAATAATTTTTCAATTTCAACACAGATACAGAAATTTGAACTTTTAGGTATAGAACAAAAACGTTTTTTCGGCACGTAGTAGGATGGGTCTATCTCCCCCCGTTTAGGTGGGAGGGGCATTTTTCTAAAAAAATTATCAAAATAAAAAAAAATTATTAAAAAACAACGGCAACACTTACAGTAATAAATGATACTACTTCCGAAAGGAAAAATTGTACATTTGATTCTAATTTTTAAATCAATATAATATAACCAATAGTTTTTGAAATAATCGATTTCAAAGTTAAAAATAGGTGAAAAAAAATTTTTTAAACTCATTTTATACTATTTTTGTCCAGACTGTGAATTTTATAATTTTATTTATAAATTTTTTCAAAATATTTGTTGTTTTTATTTGTTTTTATTTTCCAATTTTCTCAAAAACTAGAAGACAAAGAAACATATAGTTTTCACTGTTCTTTAAGGAATCAATTGAGGCAGTTTTCTGTGTGACAAAAATAGTATAAAATGAGTTAAACAAAAATTTTGTTCGCCTATTTTTAACTTTGAAATCGATTATTTCAAAAACTATTGGTTATATTATATTGATTTCAAAATTAGAATCAAATGTACAATTTTTCCTTTTTGAAATGGTATCATTTATTACTGTAAGTGTTGCCGTTGTTTTTTAATAATTTTTTTTTATTTTGATAATTTTTTTTTAGAAAAATGCCCCTCCCACCTAAACGGGGAGAGATAGACCCCCCTCCAAAAGAAAAAAATGTTTGTATGTAGCTCCTCTACAAAAACCCGTTATCAAATCCTGGCGCCCAAGTTATCCTACTACGTGCCGAAACAACATTTTTGTTCTATACCTAAAAGTTCAAATTTCTATATCTGGGTTGAAATCGAAAAATTTTTTTTTCTAATCCAATTTTGAAGTGATTTTCATAAAAAATATCTCGATTGATTGAGAAATAGATATAGTTTAAGAATATATTTTTTAAATAGCATGTTGTTTTGAAAACATATACTTTAAATTGAAGCCGATGTTGGGCAAATGACGAAAAAAATGGAATTTTTGAACTTTGACAGCTTATAAATTCTAAGTGGTTTAACCGAGTTACATGTTTTATACATTGTTGAAAAGGTATATCTTCTATTAGAAACTGTAAAAAAATCAAAAATGGGTAAAAAATTGTCGAAGCTAGAATTTTTTCAATGGGTGAAGGTCCAAAAAACCGTTTTTTGCCCGTAACTCCAGATTTTGGGGGTGTTAGGGGATTTTCAAATACCGTTTCGTATTCAGCGCGACTAGCTCTACAAAACCTGATAGGTCTCCGCCCGCGTAGAGTGTTACACCGTATATAATTATTAGCTTTGAGATTGCAAATATAAATACCTACAATTTAGTTTTTAAACAACTTTTTGACACATTTAAATCAATTAAATTAAAATACTTATTAAACAATGTGCAAGTAGCATACAACGGCTCATGTGAACCATAGATCGTTCTATTGAATCTTTGATAAATAAAATCTACTGATCTTAATGAACGTGAATGAGAGTTTATACATATTTGTGACAAAAGATAATTTGAATCAGTTTCACCAGTTAAAATATTAAAAACAAATAAAACACTTGATTTAGTCCTTCGATGAATAAGTGATGGGAGATTGATCAAATTCAATCGCTGGGCGTGTGGTGGTAAATGTCTGTTATCATCTCATGGCAAGTTACGAAGTGCGTTCAAAAGGAATCTCTTTTCCACAGATTCTAAACGGGTAATATTAATACGATAACTCGGACTCCAGACACAGCTACAATACTCAAGACACGATCGCACAAGGGAACAATATAATGTTTTTAATATATAAGGAACTCTGAATTCACTTGCAAACCGACACACAAATCCAAGACGGCTTTTAGCTTTATTAATAATATAGTCGATGTGCATGTTAAAGTTAAGTTTAGAGTGCATTAAGACCCCAAGATCACACATATTATCAACTCTTTGGAGAGGTTGACCGCACAACAGATATGGATTTACAAAAGGTGAATTCTTACGGGTATAATTCATACATTTACATTTAGAAACATTTAGCTCCATATCATTTATATCACACCAAGTAGAGACAGTATTTAAGTCTTCGTGCAATAAACGATGCTTGTTTTTAAACGATAAGCGTAGTTTAACATCATCGGCGAATAAAAGTGGATGGGAATGTTTTATTATATTATTTAGATCATTGATAAAAATTAAAAATAAAAAAGGACCAATGTGGCTGCCTTGAGGAACACCCGATTGCACTATTATCTTTTTTGAAATTTCATTTTTAAAGCAAACATTCTGTGTTCTTTGGTGAAGTTAAGACTCTAACCAAGTTAAAAACCATATAGGGAATCCAATTATTTTCAGTTTTTTAGAAGTAATTTATGATGCACACGATCAAATGCATTGGAGAAGTCCAGGTATGCGACATCAGTTTGGCAACCATTTTGGTTCTTCGTAATAACATCCTAGCAAAACTCCATAAGATTGGTCGCAGTGGATTTATTCTTCATAAATCCATGTTGGTTAGGCGAAATTATGATTTTGTATCTTTCTTCAATTATTCCCAAGACAAGTTTTTCAAATAATTTTGGAATGCAGGATAACTTCACTGTAGTTAGCTATGTTACATTTGTTACCGTTCTTAAAAAGTGGTACAACATATGATGACTTCCAAACGTTTGGGAAAACACCCGTACGAACTGATAAATTAAACAGATAACACAAAGGACGCGCTAAAACAGATATAAAACGTTTAACAATGAAAGGTGGTATTTCATCTGGACCATATGATTATGAATCATCAAGCTTCAGTACATGGTCAATTATATCAGTTTCTTCAAATATTGGTTCAGCTACGTCTAGTTGGGGAAAACTTTCTAAAGTTTTTAAATAATTATCGAATTTATCACAGTTGTTATCACAGTTCAATTTATCACAGATATAATGGCAAGAGTTATCACAGGTTCTTTTAAAGCTAATATCACAGGAAGTATCACAGGTTTTAGGTTTTTTTATAAACAGTTTGAAAAAAGATAGCAAAAATATCACAGATGGTTGTAGGATCACTAGCAGTAAGATTGTTATAAGTCATCAGAGTCGGGAAATTATTTGTTTTCTTTCGGATCTGTTTTGATTTGGTTTTTAATGCTTAATAAGTAAAGATGATAGTTTGACTTAGTTTTAGCATGGAGCTCCATTCTTACAGATGAGTATTTTAAATAATCCACAACCGAATTGGATGTCAAATAACGTCTATACAATTTTGTTTTGAAATTTCTTAGTTTTTTAACTTCTTTATTAAACCATTTTGGAGATTCAGACTCAGAAAATGAGTTTTTAAAAGGAACCCACATAGATAGAAAGTTTTTAAGAACAAAATAAAACAGAGAACAGCTACTTTCCACATCAGTAATATTATAAAAATTTGAACAGTTGTAATTCGCTATAAGATTTAAAAACTGCGTATCATCAATTTTACGGAAATCAGGAACTTTTTTACCGCGAACCGAAGATTCGTTATATTGATCTATATAAAATTGAATTTCAATTGAAGAGTGATGGATTGAGTTCTTAAATAAAAATGTATCAGCTGCAGATATCTTTGTTAGTTGCGGAACATCGGTGAAAACTAAGTCCAAAATTTTAAAATTTGTATTTTGTATGTGGTTTACTTGATACAATCCCATATCTGCACAGTCATCAGTAAAATTAGAAACAATTTCTTGTACATTTTCTCCAAAGTCCAAAGGGAAGAAGGGGGTTAAAAATGCACCACCTTCAGGATCAGCCATCCAATTAGCATTGGGTAGATTGAAGTCACCAAATATGAAGCAGGTTAGCATTAGGACATTTTTTGCATGAGAGACAGATAGCATCAGCGTGAAGTTTATAAATGTTTTGTGAGGACAGAGGGGGAATATAAGAACAAGTAAATACAAATTGACGATTGAAAACCACCGCCTCAACACATATAAATTCAATCGACATAAAATTTAAATGGTTTATACGATTAGAATGGTGTGATGATCGTACAGCAATTAAAACTCCACCTCCGTTTGTCGAAGTACTATTTGTTTCCGATCTACCACATCTATATATATTATACTCATACTCGGTGCTTTTCAATGGTTGTCCATCAAAATACTTTTGTGTTAACTCTGGAATACCGCAAGGCAGCCATTTGGGCCCTATACTTTTTATAATATTCATAAATGACTTACCATCCGTCTTGAAACATTCGAATTGCCTTATTTATGCGGATGATGTTACAATCTTTAAAACTGTCTCTAATGTTCGTGATTGTGAAATGTTGCAATGTGCAATAGACTCTTTGCACCTTTTGTCTTGCATTAATTTTAATATTCCTCAACGCAATTTCAGAAATGTCCCCAATAGTATATTAATATCAAACTATCGTACCAATTACGAACGTTTTACTCCTTTAAATGTAATGTTCAGTTTATTTAATGTTTTCAATAATAGATTTCATAATTTATTTGACCAATCACTTAATTTATCTCCTAAATTTCAATCAAATTTTTACTCGATTTTGTAATTTATACCTAATTATAATGTTTTGTTAAAATTTGTAAATTAATGTAAATTGAAGCTAGTATTTAGCTGTACTAAATAAATAAATAAATAATTAAATAAATAAATAAATAAATACACAGAATTTCATTATTATATACGGAATCGTTTAGCCAGGTTTCAGATAAAATTATAACATCATAGTCACAATATAAAGATTTATTATATAAGTCATTTAACTTCGATGTCATGCCACTAGTGTTGCGATAGAATATGTTCAGTGTGTTTTTAGAAATCAATCGTTTTTTGGGTGGATAGGTTCACTTGTATATTCAGCACCATTATGAGCTAGGGTATTATATTTATCTTTATCTATTTATAGACCAGGGTCGATAATTTTTGAAACAAAAAAAAATCATAGTAGGATGATACCCATTGCAAAAGGAGGTGAATATGATACAAATTAAAGGAAAAATGAATTACGGGCGAGCCGAGTTCGGGAAGTGGGTGGGTTGAGCTTTTAATGGTAAAAAAATGGTATATCTCAATTTCCGGCAAAACTACAAGTTCTATGGAAAAAAGTTGTATGGCAAAGTTGTAGGTGATAAAAAGATCTACAACTTTTGTATGGACAATTTTTTCCCATAACCTCAAAATGTATGTGAAAAATTCAAAAAACCGAGTTTTGGTTCTTTTTCAAAAAAAAAATTTTTGTCTCCGAAATTTTGTGAAAACTTACCTTATTATGTCTTAAATAACCTGTAATTTATTTAATTTCAAATATTTATTTTTTCACCTTGTTTTGACTTAATATAAAAAAAAACCCTAATTTTCAATCGAAAATTCACGTGTCAAAATATCAGTTTTTTCAAAAAATCGGTGGGTAATTTGTTCGTTAAAATGTCTTTATCTGATGGTGTAAACATAAATTTACATTTGTATACCATAGTAGGGTCAATGTGGGTAAATATAAACAGGGGTAAATGAAAACAAGCTTCTGTTAAATCTCTTTGATGCATACATAAGTACAAATCGCGGACGCATGTATCTTTTATATTATACGTCAAGCTCATTGCTGTCAAGAGAGAATTCATTCGACGAGCGTATTTTCTGTGAAAGATAATTTTTTAAAGTGCCAAACAAGTCGTTAGTCTTTCAGAAATATTTAAAATTTTTGCAGATTCAATTAAGTCAAAACAATTTGCAAATACTTTTTAGTTTCGAATTTTGATGTAGATTCTATGTCAAACAAACAAATTTTAAAATACAGGACATTTATGTCGATTTGCATGTGTTTACATTTACCCCAGAATATTTTTCATGATGGGAAAATGTAAACTACGAATTCTGGGGGTAAACGTAAACATATATTTTTGCTGAAATTATTGGTTTTAATAAAAATAAAGTAGTTTCAGTCAATTACTGTTGCTAAAGTGCCACGGAGTCACACTTTAAAGTAGCCAACACATCGTTTTCAGTGAATGATGTTGCAAAATCGGTCTTTGACGTAAAAAAAATTAAAAATATGACGTTCAGAGCTGCTCAGGATGCATATTGGGTGCCTATATAAAGAATCAAAGGAAGAAAACAAAAACTTTTATTGGAATTTGAAAAAGTTTTTGTGAAATACCTTCTTGAACGTTTTTCAAGTCATTATCCATATGATAAAGAGGAAATTCAAAATTATAAACCACCGTTTACATTTACCCCGAATTTGTAAAAAAACACAAATATGGTGGAGTATTTGTAAACATGCCATATTTGACAGTAATTTAAACAATTTGGAAAATATTTGTTTATACCTATTTATAAAGAAGAATTGCCATCATTTCATATTTGTATTTGAAGATACCATTCAAGTTGTTCCGTGACTAGATATTAAAATCTCAAGTCAAAAGAAAAAAAAGACATGAAATTGTTTACATTTACCCACATTGACCCTACATATTCTCGGAAAATGCAAAAAATGAAAAAAGCTTAAATTCGAAAAAAAATTGTATCATTGTTAACAATTTTGGCCTAAATTTTAATAAAAATTTACACTTTAACTACTCAATAACCAATAGATTTATCAATGTAACATAAAATCAAATGGTTTTTGAGTAATTAAAGTGTTAATTTTAATAAATAGGCCAAAATTGTTAATAATGATAAAAAATTTTTTTCGAATTTAAGTTTTTTTTTCATTTTTTGCATTTTCCGAGAATATGTACTATGGTATACTAATGTAAATTTATATTTACACTATCAGAAAGAAGAGATTTTAACGAACAAATTACCCACTGATTTTTTGAAAAAAACTGATATTTTGGCACGTGAATTTTCGATTGAAAATAAGGGTGTTTTTTATCATATAAGATTTAAAAACTGCGTATCATCAATTTTACGGAAATCAGGAACTTTTTTACCGCGAACCGAAGATTCGTTATATTGATCTATATAAAATTGAATTTCAATTGAAGAGTGATGGATTGAGTTCTTAAATAAAAATGTATCAGCTGCAGATATCTTTGTTAGTTGCGGAACATCGGTGAAAACTAAGTCCAAAATTTTAAAATTTGTATTTTGTATGTGGTTTACTTGATACAATCCCATATCTGCACAGTCATCAGTAAAATTAGAAACAATTTCTTGTACATTTTCTCCAAAGTCCAAAGGGAAGAAGGGGGTTAAAAATGCACCACCTTCAGGATCAGCCATCCAATTAGCATTGGGTAGATTGAAGTCACCAAATATGAAGCAGGTTAGCATTAGGACATTTTTTGCATGAGAGACAGATAGCATCAGCGTGAAGTTTATAAATGTTTTGTGAGGACAGAGGGGGAATATACGAACAAGTAAATACAAATTGACGATTGAAAACCACCGCCTCAACACATATAAATTCAATCGACATAAAATTTAAATGGTTTATACGATTAGAATGGTGTGATGATCGTACAGCAATTAAAACTCCACCTCCGTTTGTCGAAGTACTATTTGTTTCCGATCTACCACATCTATATATATTATACTCATACTCGGTGCTTTTCAATGGTTGTCCATCAAAATACTTTTGTGTTAACTCTGGAATACCGCAAGGCAGCCATTTGGGCCCTATACTTTTTATAATATTCATAAATGACTTACCATCCGTCTTGAAACATTCGAATTGCCTTATTTATGCGGATGATGTTACAATCTTTAAAACTGTCTCTAATGTTCGTGATTGTGAAATGTTGCAATGTGCAATAGACTCTTTGCACCTTTTGTCTTGCATTAATTTTAATATTCCTCAACGCAATTTCAGAAATGTCCCCAATAGTATATTAATATCAAACTATCGTACCAATTACGAACGTTTTACTCCTTTAAATGTAATGTTCAGTTTATTTAATGTTTTCAATAATAGATTTCATAATTTATTTGACCAATCACTTAATTTATCTCCTAAATTTCAATCAAATTTTTACTCGATTTTGTAATTTATACCTAATTATAATGTTTTGTTAAAATTTGTAAATTAATGTAAATTGAAGCTAGTATTTAGCTGTACTAAATAAATAAATAAATAATTAAATAAATAAATAAATAAATACACAGAATTTCATTATTATATACGGAATCGTTTAGCCAGGTTTCAGATAAAATTATAACATCATAGTCACAATATAAAGATTTATTATATAAGTCATTTAACTTCGATGTCATGCCACTAGTGTTGCGATAGAATATGTTCAGTGTGTTTTTAGAAATCAATCGTTTTTTGGGTGGATAGGTTCACTTGTATATTCAGCACCATTATGAGCTAGGGTATTATATTTATCTTTATCTATTTATAGACCAGGGTCGATAATTTTTGAAACAAAAAAAAATCATAGTAGGATGATACCCATTGCAAAAGGAGGTGAATATGATACAAATTAAAGGAAAAATGAATTACGGGCGAGCCGAGTTCGGGAAGTGGGTGGGTTGAGCTTTTAATGGTAAAAAAATGGTATATCTCAATTTCCGGCAAAACTACAAGTTCTATGGAAAAAAGTTGTATGGCAAAGTTGTAGGTGATAAAAAGATCTACAACTTTTGTATGGACAATTTTTTCCCATAACCTCAAAATGTATGTGAAAAATTCAAAAAACCGAGTTTTGGTTCTTTTTCAAAAAAAAATTTTTGTCTCCGAAATTTTGTGAAAACTTACCTTATTATGTCTTAAATAACCTGTAATTTATTTAATTTCAAATATTTATTTTTTCACCTTGTTTTGACTTAATATAAAAAAAAACCCTAATTTTCAATCGAAAATTCACGTGTCAAAATATCAGTTTTTTCAAAAAATCGGTGGGTAATTTGTTCGTTAAAATGTCTTTATCTGATGGTGTAAACATAAATTTACATTTGTATACCATAGTAGGGTCAATGTGGGTAAATATAAACAGGGGTAAATGAAAACAAGCTTCTGTTAAATCTCTTTGATGCATACATAAGTACAAATCGCGGACGCATGTATCTTTTATATTATACGTCAAGCTCATTGCTGTCAAGAGAGAATTCATTCGACGAGCGTATTTTCTGTGAAAGATAATTTTTTAAAGTGCCAAACAAGTCGTTAGTCTTTCAGAAATATTTAAAATTTTTGCAGATTCAATTAAGTCAAAACAATTTGCAAATACTTTTTAGTTTCGAATTTTGATGTAGATTCTATGTCAAACAAACAAATTTTAAAATACAGGACATTTATGTCGATTTGCATGTGTTTACATTTACCCCAGAATATTTTTCATGATGGGAAAATGTAAACTACGAATTCTGGGGGTAAACGTAAACATATATTTTTGCTGAAATTATTGGTTTTAATAAAAATAAAGTAGTTTCAGTCAATTACTGTTGCTAAAGTGCCACGGAGTCACACTTTAAAGTAGCCAACACATCGTTTTCAGTGAATGATGTTGC
The DNA here is from genome assembly GCF_945859705.1 of Episyrphus balteatus. Taxonomy (NCBI): domain Eukaryota; kingdom Metazoa; phylum Arthropoda; class Insecta; order Diptera; family Syrphidae; genus Episyrphus; species Episyrphus balteatus. The sequence continues at coordinate 104,988,137 of NC_079136.1, forward strand.
AAAATCGGTCTTTGACGTAAAAAAAATTAAAAATATGACGTTCAGAGCTGCTCAGGATGCATATTGGGTGCCTATATAAAGAATCAAAGGAAGAAAACAAAAACTTTTATTGGAATTTGAAAAAGTTTTTGTGAAATACCTTCTTGAACGTTTTTCAAGTCATTATCCATATGATAAAGAGGAAATTCAAAATTATAAACCACCGTTTACATTTACCCCGAATTTGTAAAAAAACACAAATATGGTGGAGTATTTGTAAACATGCCATATTTGACAGTAATTTAAACAATTTGGAAAATATTTGTTTATACCTATTTATAAAGAAGAATTGCCATCATTTCATATTTGTATTTGAAGATACCATTCAAGTTGTTCCGTGACTAGATATTAAAATCTCAAGTCAAAAGAAAAAAAAGACATGAAATTGTTTACATTTACCCACATTGACCCTACATATTCTCGGAAAATGCAAAAAATGAAAAAAGCTTAAATTCGAAAAAAAATTGTATCATTATTAACAATTTTGGCCTAAATTTTAATAAAAATTTACACTTTAACTACTCAATAACCAATAGATTTATCAATGTAACATAAAATCAAATGGTTTTTGAGTAATTAAAGTGTTAATTTTAATAAATAGGCCAAAATTGTTAATAATGATAAAAAAATTTTTTCGAATTTAAGTTTTTTTTTCATTTTTTGCATTTTCCGAGAATATGTACTATGGTATACTAATGTAAATTTATATTTACACTATCAGAAAGAAGAGATTTTAACGAACAAATTACCCACTGATTTTTTGAAAAAAACTGATATTTTGGCACGTGAATTTTCGATTGAAAATAAGGGTGTTTTTTATCATATTAAGTATAAGGTTAAAAAATTAATATTTTAAATCAAATAAATTACTGTGTATTTGAGACATAATAAGGTAGGTTTTCACCAAATTTTGTAGAAAAAACATCTTTTTGAAAAAGATAAAAACCAAAACCAAAAGCCAAAACCAAAAACTCGGTTTTTTGAATTTTTCATATAAATTTTGAGGTTATGTGAAAAAATTGTTAATGCCTAAGTTGTAGATCTTTTTATTACCTACAACCTTGCCATACAACTTCTTTCCATAGAACTTGTAGTTTTGCCGGAAATCGAGATATACCATTTTTTACCATTAAAAGCTCAACCCACCCACTTCCCGAACTCGGCTCGCCCGTAATTTATTTTTCCTTTAATTTTTATCATATTCACCTCCTTTTCTAATGGGTTTCATCCTACTATGATTTTTTCTTACTTTTTAATGTTTTTGAAGGCTTCGGCACTGGTCTATTATATCTAGATCAGGTTTAAAATATATCAAAAAGTATAATAATAATTTCTGTGTATTTTGTCTTCAAAAAGTGGAGTAAATTTCAATCAAGGAACTTGTATATATGGCAATTTGGGAAAAAAATTAAAAAAAACACATGTTTTGCTAAGATTTCTTGATATATATAGGCCCTAAATTTTATTGCATATTTAATTTTGACTCCATAAACTGCAAAACACCACGCACTCGGGCTGCCGAACATCAAAAAGCTCCCTGTTTGAACACATTCTGTAAAAAATACTCGTAAACAAACACTTGTTACAAGAGCAAGCGCAAGTTTCTGCAGAAAAAGCTTACTTTTTTTTAAAGATATACCTAATTACTTTCTTTCTTTAAGTAAAAACACTTTTTTCCCATCTGACACATCTCAAAATATATGGCTTATCAAAGTTAGTACTTATAACGAACAAAGACGCTTTGATTTGGACTATCGAAAAAAAATTTTATTCACATGTAAAAAAAAATATGCAGTTAGAATAATTATATTTTCTATCCTGAATGTGAACCTAGCAAAAAAAATATCATTTCATAAGTTCTTTTCTTTCTTCAGTAAATACTCTTTTAACCGGTAACTACAAATCTAAAGCATGGATACACGGTACAATTATCGTACCGATTATCGTACAAAATTTGAATCGCATTCGATTGTATCGTATGTGTACACCAAAGTATCCGCTGTACCCATATCGCACGGTTGAATGCTGATGATGAAAAACAAGAGAAAGTATAGTATGCGATTGATTAGATGAGGGTTGTACCATGTGTGGGCTTTTAATTCACCTATGATTCAGTTTTTGAGATTACATACATTTTTTTTAACTACATCCAAATAATGGATAAAAATGAGAAAATTTATTTGAAAGATAATGAAATCGTAAGTGAATCGCATGGTGTTTGTGCTTTCTTTCGATATTGTTAACGATATCGGTACATCTCAAGTCGTGTACGATGATTGTATCGTGTATTCCATGCTTTACTTTCATTATTTGTTTTTCTTTTTATTGATCTTGTGAGAAAATTGAACTTCATTTGTTCATTCATTTGAAATTGAAATCATTAATTAACTGTCGACTTATTCATTCAGACTTATTACTTGAATTTTGCATACTTGCTCTACATTTTTGGCAAATTTGTTTGTTGATTTTTTTCCACAAGTCGCCGCACTGTGCGGTGCCTACAGTACTAGAGTGATCGCAAGAAATCGATTTTTGAAATTTGGTCTACATCAGGATAACATCGGGATAACTATTTTGAATTTGGGTTTATTTTTGACATTTGACAATTTTACATCCAGATGTATTTTGTAAACTAGTGGATAATATGTCCGTTAAAGTGAACTAGGAAGCCAATATTCTGAGTTAACTTACAAACGATTTTGTAGCTTGGAAATTTTTTTAGTTTTTAATGATAGAAGTCTTTAAACCAGCATGTCTTGCTATCTAAAATGGTTGCAGAGTTTATAATTCATGATACCTACCTAGATGTAGCAAAACATTTATCTGAGTTAAACTCAAAACTGCTAGGAAAATTCATAATATAACGAATATATGAACAAATGCAACGTTCAAATGCAAATGTGCATTCAATGCAACTTAGCTCTTTTGGAATATCAGAAGATAAACCAGGATTTGACGTATCAAAAATAGTAAGCAAAAAAATCTAAACTAAAATTGAATACGTAATGGCTTGCAGAATATTTTTTCTTGAAAGACAAGTTTTCTTGATTTTTTTCGATTTGTTCCATAAACATAGAATTAATGCCGAACAAGTGAAAATGGAGGAAAGCGATTTCTAGTTTGACTCCGAAGTAAGTTCCAAATTCGTTGAAATGCCCGATTTTATAAGTATTTTTGTCTACTTGAAAACTGCTATATAAAATCGTTTGCAAATTAGACAGTACCCTTCAAGCAAACAAGTCCGACCTCGGTCCGAATCCGCTCCGCCGAATCCGGGTCCGAAGGCGGCTCGAATTAGTATGGAAATTATAATCACCGCGGAGCCGATTTTATATGTATTGGTTTTTTCACCACGATTTCTCCTTCGACTTTGTGTTCATACACAAAAAGTTGCAAGTGTGTGAGTGTAACCCCGCTTTTCTCGGTCGGAGTGCCTTTTCTGAACTCCGTTTTCTTGCTTGAAGGGTAGGTACCTGTCGATGCGAGCAGTTATTTCAGTCATTAAGAGGAATGAGTAACCTATAAAATCCTGCATAAATAACTTTGGTCTGAGAAAAAATGGTAAATGAAAAAAAATAGTTTCATCATTCTTGCTGTTTTTTTTTTTTACAAAAATTGTTTTACCTATTAAAATTGTAGCTTAACATATTCTGCGGCCCACACAAATTTGTATCTCGCTATTTTGGTCCCTTGTAACCATTGAGTTTGACATGTCTGGTCTACTTGGTGCCGACACTCGCTCAAAGTATCCAAAATCTTTGTTTTGCGAAGTTCAAATTTTCAATTGAATTCCGAAGTTCAAATGCGAACATTTTTTTTTTCAAAGTTCAAATGCGAACATTTTTTTTTAATCCCGAAATTTAAATGCTAAATTTTGCCCAAGGGGAGGATCAATACAATTGGGATCTTCTGTGGCCTGTGGGGAAACGTTTGTGGTATATTTGAATTGCATCGTTTTTATATAAAGTTATACAAACATCATATATATGTATGTACATATGCATATTTACAAAAACAAAAACATCATTTATTTATTTTCTTCCTTGCAGGATTTCACACGGATCGAAGTATCTCGAAAGAGGCAATGAAGCTCGTCTAGTTATCGACAATGTAACTTACGACTATCAGGGCGAATACGAATGCCGAGCAACCAGCTATATAAATGGTCAGGAACGGACAGTAGTATCGGAGCCAGTATCATTGCAAGTCGTAGGTAAATAAAAAACGATACACACAGAAACACAAAGCGAAACGCGAAACATATCTAACATAACGAATTACAAAAAAAAAATTGCAATCGAAACAACATAAATAAATATGCCTACATACGAGTATAGCATTGCAATACATGCATAGTAGAGAGAGGCTACCAAAGTGGCCGTAGAAAGTTATTTGGGACTAGGTACATTTATGTAGGTTGTAAATGTCTATCGTTTTCGTGGCGGTAAGCATTACCATTTCGATGAACGTTGAAATCCTGCAGTTATAAATCCGAACAAGGGACTTTGAAAGCAGAGGCGTCGGAAGGGGTGTGCGGAGTGTGCCCCCGCTTGTAGGGGCCTCTTGAGCGCCAAATTAAGACGTCTCTGCCTCTTGAAATAAAATCCTACGAACCATGCCCTATTTTTCATTCAAAACAATAAAACAAAAAATTAATTTAATATTGGCTTGGTTCGAATAGATATGGGAATCTGAATTGAGCTGAGTTGTGGCCTGGTCTTAACTTCATTGATCACATTTTGTAAAATCACGAAAGTAAGTTTTGTAAACTGTAAAGATATGTATGTATATAAAGGTTTTTAAAACCAACTAGGTATTCTTTTGTTTTGCAGCTTAAAAAATTATTTGGCCACGTCAGCTTAAAACAGAATGGTTTTTTTACAGCTAAAAATTTTTTTCTCTCAATAGTGTCAAAAAATATGAAAAATTGAACTTATTATATTAAAAGTTTGCTGGAAGACAAATGTGCGAAAAACGAATATTGAAATTACCTTCATATTATAGGTGTTACCTTATTAAAGCTTTTGGTCAGTTTTATTATTCCGGAATTTAGTACTAGAGTTATAATTTTCCTCTCATACCTTGTAACGGTATAAGATTTTTCTTTAACTCTTCCGCCCTGTAGGTACAGATCCTACACCAAAAATATGGATGGAAGAGTGTCCGGTAGGCTACGATCAGGCCAGGCATGTATGGTTGGCTTGCTTAAACTCGTCGGATTTGGGGTGGGTTCTTTGGTCTGCCTTGCTGGACTGCGGCATAAAAATCAGGCCTGTTACTAAATTAAAAACAACGAAACAACAAAAGAAAAGAAAATAAGAAAAGATAAAATAAACTAGGACTTAAATAAAGACTCGGACTAACAAAACCAACAAGTAAAATAAAGCTACGTTACGTTATGATGAGTAAAACAGATGTTCGGAGATAAAAGAAGAATATTCGGACTGGATTGTCTAATTGTCCTTGCGATGCACGGGTGCCTAAGATGTTAACGGCACCCTTGAGCAACCCGCCCCATTGCCAAACTCATATGAGAAAGGCACTTTGGCTGTTGCGTGCTCGAATTAATGCGACAAGCGACAGCCCCTATTACAGTCATCGACGGCACCTGCAAATAGCTCACCATCATTATATCCTACCATTCTGTGGTAATAAGTTAAAAGAGCTTATGTCGACATAACTGAAAATCGATTTTATTTGCTTAACATGTTCACCTTTTGTTCAGCTTTGTTTTAGTCTGGGTCTCATTTCTCTACGCAAAATATAAACCGTTAAATTTAAAAAAAAATCATAGCAGCTTAAGTCTTTTTGGACAAAAACTGCATTTGCATAATAGCTTATGTATATGTTAAAACAAAATCGTCCAAATCTTAAAAGGAATACATTTTTTTAAATCAGCTTAAGTCATGACATAAGCTTTTATGACACTTTGAATTCAAATATATTCATCGCTTGGGTCAACATAAGCTATTTTAAACTTGTGGTCGAGTGAACCATTTGTGTTCTTATGTCGACTTTAGCCATTTTTAAAAACTGCATTTTGAACCAAAACCAATTTTGCAAAACAGCTTAAGTAACATAAGGTGTTTTGTTCCTTGGAATTTGCGCCAAATAGTATACTTAAGTCAAAGTAATATATTTGGTTAATTGTAACGGTCGTCCCAAACGTTTTCAAGAAAAAATATATATATGTAAATTAAGGGTATAAAGCCTGTATCCTAAAAAAAAATAAGTTTTTGGTGAACGGGCTTCAGGTCAAATGAAACAAATATATGAAAATATTTGTTTCATTTGACCTGAAGCCCGTTCACCAAAAACTTACATATATAAATACAAAAAAGGTCACCAACATCAAAAGATCTAAAAAAAATTGTTAGTCCAGCGGCAACAGTTTAAAAGTAATCACAAAAAAAGTACAAAAAAATCATGTCCACAAATTTCATTTGCTTATACTGAAAAATGATAAAAATTGACTTAAGCTCTTTTAACTTATTGACACAGATATTATATAGGTAAATGCTTTTGTATAAAAAATTTCGTTGAAATACGGTTTCGCTTTGCCAGAAAATCAGATTTGAAAAAAGCGGTCATATGGCAGGTACAGTTAATAATAGGTGTGTTTTTTTGTTTATCTATACATAACCCATAACTCACAAAATATATGGCTGCGATTTTTTTTATTATTTTTCTGATAACTGTCACCACCTACCCTATCTACCGTTTTCGTTTCGACGTTAACTTTTGGGACACCCTGTATAGATTTTGTACAAAAAAAACGATTTCGAGATATTTGAAATCAAAACAATTTACGTGTTAAAAACAAAAAAAAACTTTATCTGTATAGACTATTGAAAAATTCAGATAATTATCCAGATTTTACTTTCTCTCGATAAAAACAGTAGTGCCTAGGTACTTTATTTGTTGTGTCATAGGTGTTTTATACAGAAAAACTAAAAATATTAACAAAAAAAGCGGAGAAAATGGGGTTTGAAAAAAGCTCTCATATTTCGAGATATACGCAATGCACTTTCCAGATAAAAAAAAAAACGAAAAAAAAATCAATATGGTTACCTTCAAACGCTTATAACACAAGAACGACGCAACTAATGTTTATGTTCATGGTCTTAAAATGTAGCTAAGAATATATAGAAAAAATTTTTGGTTTTTTGTTAAAAAAAATTGGAATCCAACATGAATGCAATGCCCATACGAATGGTTTTGGTTTTTTGTGAAAAAATGAATCCATCATGGATGTATTGGCCATACCACTAAGAAGTTAAAAAAAAACATTAGCAAGGAACATTTTTGACAGACAGTTGCCAAAGTGTATGTACAGTGGTGCCAAACATCTGGACGGCTTTCAAAAATCTTGATGTCGTTTTTTTGGCACAAAATCTATATAGATAAACAAAAAAACACACCTTATGATTTTCAAAAAAAAAAAAAAAAAAATTCATCAAAAGATAGACCTTGTTTAAAAATTATTATTTTAATTTTTTTAACAAAATCGTTGGAGCCGTTTTCGAGAAATTTCAACTTTACTAAAATCGGTATATGAGAAGTACCGTTATTTTTGGTCCAAAAAAATTAATTTCAAAAAACCACTCTGGAGAGTCGCCAATTAACGGTACACATCAAGTTTGACATTAATCAGTCCATCCGTTTAGGCTGTAGCTTCGTATACAGACAGACTGATAGACTGACAGGCTGACGACAGACTGACAGACGGACTTCCGGCAGGGTTCGAACCTCGGTCATGAAATTTTGGAGCAAATTTGAAAAAAAAGTGGAGCAAATGCAAAATTTCCGGAGTAGATTTGAAACAAAAAAAAAAACTTTAACTTTTAGGAAAGTTTTTTTAATAAAAAATAATTATAAGACTTAAATTAAAGTCTATTCAATTCACAAAAAAGAACTATTTTATGATAAATTCACCTTGGACCAAATTATATTGTTTTATTATCCTCATTAATGCAAGTGGTGGTTCAAAAATTTGTTTGCAATTCTAAAATAAATACAATTTCGATTTAAAACATTCCAATATGGTTAGCAAAGTTAGTTCAGGAAACAATTTTTCTGTGTGGAAAAAGTGGGGTAAATCCTGAAAAAGCGGAGCGTTGAAGTAGATTATTTTTTTCCCTCAAAAGTGGAGCAAATTTGCTCCGATCGGAGCAAGGTTTTAACCCTGACTTCCGGGACCTTAATGGGAGCTAGGGCCTAAAAGGATGGATGGATTTTATTTTTTTTAATATCTCTTTTTTAACGCATAACTCCCATATAAGGTTTTCGAGGGGGCAGTGCCGGTTTTAGCACTACCGGCACCCCTGGGCAAGATTGCACGTGGTGACTCTCAATAAACAAAAAAAAAAAAAATAATAATAATTTTGAAACAATTTTTTAAAATTACGAAAAAAAAGCAATAGCAGATTATGTCTTACCTCTCATACTTGTTTATGAATTTATGTAACAAAGTGCAGTTTAATAAAGTATAGTTCAACTTAAAAAAAATTAAATATTCATGTCACTTAGGCTCAATTGGCAAGTTTAGCTTCATATCTGACTGATCCACACAGGCCTATTCCTGACATTTATTTGAATGGTGTAGTGCTTCCCAAGTGTGAAAAGTTTAAATATCTGGGGTCTATGATAAATAACGAAGGTACTTGTGATGACGATATCAATCATCGCGTAAGCGTAGGGTGGATGAAGTGGCGGGAAAATTCTGCTATCTTCTGTGATCGAAAAATGCCCCCTAAGCTGAGAGAAAGGCTCTACACCACAGTTGTGCGTCCAGCACTCACATACGGTTCACAATGTTGGACAATGTACAAAAAGTATGAGAGTAAGTTAACGGCAGCTGAGATGAAGATGCTTCGTATGACAGCAGGAGTAACAAAGCTTGATAGAATTAGAAGTACGAAGATCCGAGGAAGCCTTCATGTTAAAAACACCATCTCCCAAAAAATTGAACACGACCGACTCAGTTGGTATTGCCATGTTCAAAGGAGAGATCCTGAGAACCCCGTCAAAAAAGCAATATCATACAACGTTCCAACACGAAATAGAAAGAAAGGTAGGCCTAAAAACTCCTGGTACAAGCAAATGCAAAAACACCAGCATTCAGTTGGCCTTAGAAATGGAACAATACAAAACCGGGAGGCTTGCCGCCGATTTCTGAGGTCAACCCGGCGAACCCCACAAGCGGATCACTAGTGTGAAGCAGTAACGTGGGATAGTTATGATCCCCTCGACATCGAGATCATAACAGCGCCGAGAAAAAGGAAGAAGAAGAAGCTTTATATCTGACTTTTTTGTTTAAACACATTTAAAGAGATGTAGATCCAGTAGGTACAGTTGGTTTACAATATTTTTTCAAAAACTTTTTCAACTGCATTAATGTCGTTTTTGATTCAATGATTCACTCATTCTGAAACCTAATAAAAAAGTTCGAATCGCTTCCACTCAATTCTCAATTTAATATCTGTTGTGGTGAAAAATCAAATAAAAATGTTTTGTTTTTTCATTTGGAGAATTTGTTTGATTATTATTTAATGTCGTTTTCGATTGGCTCTACGGAAGCTTCCGGAATCATTCAGAAGCCTTCTGTAAGTGTTTAATTCGCACAAACTTTACAAACAGAACGCTTCTCAGAATAAAAATTCTCTTCTTGATTTCAAAACAGAATTCACTCAAAATCAATAATATCTAAATTAAACGTCAAACCGAATTTCCTAGTAGAAAAGCAAAACGATTTTATTTGATTATTCACCAATACAGATAAAAATTGCAGAATTGAGTGGAAGCAATTCAGACTATTTTATTGGATTTCAGAATGAGTGAATCCTTGAGTGGAACCAATCGAAAACGACATATACTTCAGTGATTTTTAGTAAATTCTGTTTTGAAATCAAGAAGAGAAATTCGCTTCTGAGATGCGAAGCATTTTCGTGCGAATAAATAAACGCTTTCAGCATTCTTCTGATTGATTCCGCACGCTTCCGGACGGCCAATCGAAAACGACGTATTTTTCAATTCTCATACAAAAACGTAGTTTTAATGAAAAATGGAGGAGCTTTCAATGTTACAAGAATTTGAAAATGAGCTCGGGAGTAGTTCCCGCGTCTAGTTTGAAATAAATGAAAATCGTGGACAATAAGAATAATAAATACCAAAAGTGTAAGTGTGCTTACGTTGCACCTATTTGCAACTATTTAAATCTTTTTCTTTAAAGTAGCTATCTACAATATTTGACAAATAACCCATTTCGTGAATACTGTGATCCTTTTTTACTTATGCTGTGTTAAGCTCAGGGGGGTTCTTCCCAAAGAAGCAACAAAACTTGGGTTTTGAAAGTTTATTACGGTAAAATCTACCGCAACAAAAACCAGCTTCCGCTTCTTTCCTTTCCCCGTTCTCTTTTCGTTGCGGCTGCAAAATACTGGCGAAGTTGAGGGCCACCTTGGTCCCATCAGCCATTGGTGTACCTAGCCAGCGTTTTTCAAAAGGAACAAAAACAATTGTTCGTGCTGAAAGTTCGAGTTGGACAGATGGTCCTTTAAATGTCTTATCGAAAATGCCAGCGGATGAGCTGAAGAAGTAAGGAGTCAAGAGGACTCTTACTTACAACCAGGGGCGTACACTCCCTTGGGGCAAACGGGTCGGCGCCCCGGGGCCCCCGACCGACCTTAGGGCCTACACTGGAGACAATGCAGAGAAGGAAACTGCATAAATTGAGTTACGAAGTAAGCAGGGAGACAAATTATGTCATTCAGTGTAATGTATAATGCATTGGTAGCCACACAATATACATATGTATATTGATTTAAAAAAAAGGTTGCCCCCGGGGCCCCAAAAGAAATAAACTGCTTTTTTAAAAGAAAAATTATAATTTTATATTAGGGCCCCAAAAAATATTACTTGAAAAATCTTTGCCACCACAAATAATACATTAGGGGCCCCAAAAAACCAAAAAAAAATTATTTTAGGATCCTCAAAAGTGGTTCAAAACAATCAAATGGAAAATTAAATATAAATTCAGGGGCCCCAACATAAATACATCAGGGCCCAAAATAAAAACATTACGTTATTGGTGGCATTCCGAATATTACTTCAGAAAAGAGGCCCCAATAGATACCTATTAATTCTTGGCTCCAAAAAAATTATATTACATTTAAGGGGCCTTTAAGTATTTAATTTTGAGGCTCTAAAAATAATTTTTCAGAGGCCCCAAAATAAAAAAAATTATGTCTGATGATGGAAAATAAAATATGTATTTTTACTTCAGAACAAAGGCCCCAAGAACTATCAATTCTTAGCTAAAAAATTTTTATTTTAGAGGTCTCTAAATATTTAATTTTGGGGGCCCCTAGTACAAGTGTTTACTACTTTTATGAGAGACATTTTAAGTAAGTATAGCAAAGTCCATTACGAATATATGTGTCCCCTAGAATCAAAAACAATCTATTCCACTTTTTCTTTTATTGAGTTATTTAAAAAAAAAGTTACGAAGCACTTTTTCCCACTTTATTAAAAAAAAACAACTTCTGAATCGAATTAAACATGTACTTTTGATTTTATACTGACTGTGCTTTCCTTTGTCACCCAACGCGTTCCGAAAATATTTAATAATTAATTTTGGAATAGAAGTGTTTTGAAAGTCATGCATAGGAATAGTTTTCTTTTGAAACCTAGCAAAAGAAATATTTTGCTTTATATCAGGAATAGTGTTGTTTTGATTCTCAAAAAATGTGAAGAATGTGGAATACATTCGTTTTGATTCAAAATGTTATATTTCTATAAAGTATAACTCTGGAACAAGTTGACTTTGAAAGTGCTCAACCACTCTAAAAGAAAGAGGTTGAAAAATTGAGATAAACTGCGTTTCTAACTCATTTTTCCCAAAAAGTGGAATAGATTGTTTTTGATTCTAGGGGGCACATTAAAATAAACCTAAAAATAAATAAGCCATACAAAAAAAAACCTATGGCGTACACGTAATTTTTTTTTGTAACTAAGGGGCCCCCCAAATATCAAAGGGGCCCCAAAATTGAGTCTTACCCCGGGGCCCCGGCGACTCAACGTACGCCACTGCTTACAACACAACATAAACATTAACATCAATGTGAACATTAACATCAAATAGTAATTTAATCTTAACGTAAATTCTTTTAACTTAAAGTAATATAATTGAAAATTTTTTATATATATGTAAGCAAAATGGGTCTTTAACCCGTTTAAAATTTTAGTTTAGTTCAAAGAAAAGAATTATCGGAATAATAGGTTTGAGTTTGGAAAATGCCTTCCTCCTATCTTCTCGAAAAGTTTAATATTGGAATTTTGTTCGCTCTTCGAAACACACTCGAATCTTTTATGATTAACTGGGAAAATGCTCAGCGGAAGCTTTTTCTCGATTTTAATTCTTTTTTATTTTCCTCGTAAAAAGTAGTTGGGTTTGGGTCTGAACTCGGCCATTTAGTTCCGGCAAGTTTTGGAAGACATCCAACAACTTGCTGAATCCGTGTTTGTGTGTGTGAGAGTAAAGTTTAGTTGAGACTCAACAACGGTGACTTTCCTTAAAAGAAGCAGAGAAGCTTCCAGGAAGCCGGGAATCCGTGACCGACGATCACGAAAACGATTGAATGAATGTATGTATGTGTGAGAGAATGGAATGGTCAAAGGAGGAATGTAATGATGGGGATTTAGCTTGGAAGTTTACTTTTTGGTGAGCTTACCAAGCGACAAGTTGAATTTTTGGAGGAACAGAAAAAGAGGAAGAAAAATCGAGGAAAAGTTTTGCGATTAAAGAATTGCAATCGAGAAAAGATTTTTTTTTTTGAAAAAAAAAAATTGGAGAAATTTTTCGAGGAGCGAAAATTTTCGAGGAAGTTTAGGAGGCGAGAGAAAGTGGCATAGAAAGATAAGTAGAGTGAAAAATAATTAAATTGCGAAAAAGCAGTTTAATTTTTTTTGTTGTACATATATTTTACATAGTGGTTTTATTCCGGAAGTTCTTTTTTTTATTATATAATTTCGAGATTCATCACAATAATTTGTGGGACGCTGTATTTTTCTTAAAACGTTTGTTAACGGCCCATTTGCGGTTTTAACTTTTCATTTTATTTTAACATTTCTTTTTTGGCTAGCGGTTTACCGCAAGCCTTGAAACCAGGCAATAGGGAGGGTAATAGGAGACAACCATGTCTTCTTCGCGGGCAGGACCGTTGCTTCCAAGATCCTCAGCTCCAGAATCATTCTTACAAGATTCACGATTCCCATATTTGAAGACGAAGGTTAGGGGGAAAGGGGATAGATTGCACGCTGTAGGGGCCGCGGCATGCTTGCGTCACACGGCTCAACTCGTCGGATTAGGGGGGGTCTTGCCCCCACAGCAGTACCTCACCTGTTTTCAAAACATATATCATGCCGAAATTCTGTACCAAAAAAATTCACCACCCACACAAAACAAACTCACACTTTGAGGCGCTGCAGATGACGGCGCAGCAGGACCTTTTCCCACCCTACCTGGGATTCCGTTGGTCCAGTCTTTTTGGAATCCCCCTAAAGAAAGACCTAATTTCGCTGTCAAGTCATACTTACCCCCACCGAGAGGCTTAAACCAGCCTAATTACACCCCCCTGAAACAAAAAATCTTTATTCCATTGGGCTGCCGTAACAGTCCAGTAACAACACCATTTTTGTTTGCTTTAAATTTGGCGTGATTTACAAATCTTTATTTATTCTACATCTAAAACCTAACTAAAATAAATAATTTCCATAAAACAAGACAAAAATAACACATCAAAGACTCTCTCACAACCATGCAAAAAAATGGCTTTGATTCCAAAATTGATTTTGATATTTCGTTGACTTAGTTTTGAATTTACAGGTTCACTTTATAATTTTGAATATGGTTCCAAAATTAAGATTTAAGTTTAGCTTTATTATTTAGATTTAAATTACGCTTTATTCTTTAGTTTTCGATTTGCTTTTCTTATTAACTCTGAAAACTAATAAAATTCCAATTCAATAATTAAAATTAATATAAAACAAGAAAACAATATTTAAAATAAAATGATTTACAATATATGAACTATAAGTTGAAAACCGTTGGCGTAACGGTCAATTTGAGCGGTTCCTAAAGTCCGTCCCGTAATCCTTACGGATTCCCCAAACCACTTTAAAATTTATAATTTGGCCAAAATTGTCGCCAACGCAAAAAAAAAACTAACTAGTTTCGGGGTTTTTCCTGCCTATACATAGAGCTCTGTGTATCGGGGGAGTGCCAAATGGTAAACTACCTTGGAAACACGGTTTAAATAGCGTTGGAGGAACCCTATCTTAGATGGGACGACGCAAAGATAAAATATAAAACGCTCGCCAACCGTTTTTTTTTCTTTATAACGAGTTCAATCACGGAATAAATTACGGAAATATAAATTAACAACAAAAAAAATATCAATAATAAAAAGAAAGAATAACAAAAAAATATGAAATAAAACAAAAAAAACTATCACGCCAAAATAGATTATATATATAATTATCGTTGCTTCTTCTGGCGAATCTTCGATTTCGTTCGCAGGATCCTGGATTTGCTGATTATGTTATCTTATTGGGTGTATTGGTATACTATTTTATTGCTTTTTTACTAATTTTATAAAGGGGGTGAACCCATAAAAGCGGGTACTCTACTGTACCACCGGGTAGCAGGTTGCCGCGTGTAAATTTGTATTCGTTACTATGTATATCGATTTTAATATAAAATGTATGGTGCTGGTATCTTAATGGCACTTTATTTCGAATATGCCTTTAGTTTTTAAATCTTTACTTGACTAAGTCTGGTGAATCGACAGACTTTCCAGTTTAACGTTTCCGTTTTTCTTTTGCCTAGCAGTATCTTTTCAAATAGTCGTAATTCGATCACAAGACTTTCTTTTGTGCTACTGTTCCGCTATACCGCTATCCCGTTTTTCCTTAAGCGCTTCTTATGGATAGCGGTTTCGACTTTCGTCTTCTCGAAAACCACCAGTTCACCCTAATTCCATAAAACATACTTTATATAAGTTCCTACGTTCAAAACTACACAATTTTGGTATGTAAAACTCACCCCTTTTGTTTAGTAGAAAAAAAACTTAAGTTTGTAGTTTTCCTTTGCGTGTTGAGCTTCAAAATTAGATATTGTGACACTCCAAAATATTCTAAATTTTATAAAAAAAAACACTGGTTTACTATCACTTTACTTTGAAACTATATTAATCTATCTTACTTTAAATTCAAGACAAAGATTTCATACTAGACTTCCTTTGTCCACTTAAAATGATGATTCAATTTACTATTGCTTATTGAAAATAAGTTCACGTTTTGCTTGCTCCTACACGACTAACCATATACCATATCCCAAACTACGTTCCTAGTCATACCATCCTACTTCCAACTAGAATCGGCTCTCTAACTGCGGATGCAGTTGTTGTACCGCACTATGTGTAAAGGTAGTGGGGGATTCATATTTGTATTTGAATTCAAATTCAAATTCGATATCAAAATTATTTATCTACCTTTAGGCGTTTTATATTAAATAATATCCAAACCCTTTTTTTTTTTATTATAACAGATTGCACTACCTATCCCTTATCTCATACCTCAACCCTAAAGAACAACACAAAACTTTTCTTTGCAGCGGCTCTTTTCAAAGCTGTCAAAGTTTATGACAATTTACAAGCATATTTCTTTTTTTTCTCCTCATTAATAGATTTTCTTTTGCCGGCTTGCATAAATTTATAAAATTTATTTCTTTTCTACATTTTCGCTTTAATTCGTGCGTTCCCTTGGTCTTATCATAAATATACACATCCTGTTGTGTTTGTTCTTTTTGTTGAGAAGCCCTTGTCCCCAGAAGCAGCTGAACAAAATCAGATCTTTTTTTCTGAGCTTGGTCTGACCGACCAAGAGTCAAATCCACCGCCCTAGCAGGCATGAGGGAAGAAATTGAGTCGGTGGTTACTATTTCCATTCTCATAGAGTGGGTATTACCATTCTATGAGCCCAATACAAGACATTTATGCAAAGGTAGGTACATATTTGCATTAGCGCCGACCTAACCTAAAATTTGTGCTTCTCCCCAGCATTGGCTTTTAGTAGACCGTCGTTAGTTGCTGCTGGATTGCTCAAAGTGGCCATTTTTACTATTATGTCCAGAAACATTATTTGAATCGCTTACGCTTAAGCCAATTCCCATACTCTTCTGAGGTTCACTTCCTTAAGCCTACCCAATGCCCCTTTGCTTCAAGGTGACCATAACAAAACACCTGCTCTGTAGTTTTTGGGTTCGCCCAAAAAAGATACAGAGTGGGTGGCTGGGCTATATAGAGGTACATATGTGTGTGGCGAGTTAAATTGTATGTCCAGCTGGACCAAAAGCAAGAGATAGATAAACGGTCCTGTCCTACGGTGGGGAAGAACCCACAGCAACCCACACACAGCCGGGCAACTACAGTGATTTGGATACACACTCAGACTGTGGAGTGAACACCAATGGTTATAATTTAAGACTATACGTTATCGTAAGTTTGTTTGAATGCAAATTGCTGTTTTGTTGAATAAAATAATTATAGGTTTACCTTATATAAGAACATACAAGTTATAAATTTAGGCACTAACTTTTCGAAGGTCATTGTGCGATCAAGATTTAGTTTTAGACCCTGTACTTACTGCTAGCCGCATATCCATTAAAGATATCGCCCCCACATTATTTAAGAATATTTTATTGGTGTTTTTTTTTTTTTTTTTTGTATTATTGTATTTGAACTTTAGTTCGATCAGTTTTGCATTTATAACGGTCGACTGAATGGTTGATTTTTCTCTAGGTAATCCTCTGTTTTTGTCGATGTCTTCTTTTTGATTCTTTTCTTATTTTGAGTACCTTTAATTATTCGAATACACACAAATATCTTAGACGGGGTTTATATGAAATAAATAAATAATTACTATGCAGTGTATGAAGAACTAATATCACAGATCATGGCGTATACAACTAACTTATTACTAAAAAAAATATCACAGTTTATAAGGTACTTGGGTTCATATTGACGTTGAGTCTGGTGAGGTAAATCACAGTATTTCGTATCACAGTTCGCGTTTTTTTTTTTCTTATAGTTTTTTTTTTTGTTGTTTCTGTAGGAATGTATCACAGATTTTTATAAATAGAAATTGTAGAAACTCAAGCAATCGATTTCTTAAAAGTAATCAAATTAAATTTTATAAATTTTCATTCCGATTCTAAACTTTGTGAGAATAAGTTGAATTAATAAATTCTTACTAATTGTTATTTTTATTCGAAGCCAAAGCATTTTAATTACAATAGGTTATGGGCGACAATAAAGATTATGTGCAATCTATTCCACAATTTAACGGTTGTGGATATGATGATTGGCAATTTCGAATGAAAATTCAATTGGAATCGAAAAATTTGTGGGACGTTCTAACCGACGAACCCCCGGAAGAAGCAGGTCTAAGAAGCGAGTTTATGAAGAGAGATAAAATAGCTAAACATTGTTTGGTTAGTTTTATTCATTCTGATTATCTCAGTTATGTGAGAGATCAAGAAACTGCAAAATTGATGTGGCTCAACCTGGAGTCTACATTCGCTAAAACTTCGATGGTTAACCAGCATTTACTAAGAAAGCAACTAATAAAGCTGCGAATGAAAAGTAGCGATTCAATAACATCACATTTGGTTACCTTCGAAAATTTGGTTCGTCAACTGAAAATGGCTGGGGCAAATATGGAAGATAATGATGTCCTAACCCAACTATTTTTAACGTTGCCGGAAAAATTTGATGCTTTGGTTACAGCTCTTCAGAACTTAGACGAAAAGAAACTTTCATTGTCTATGGTCAAAGAAAGATTGAAAGCTGAAGAACTGAAACTTAATGATCGCCAAGGTGAAGATTTTCAAGAATCAATAGCCTTTTCGAGTAAAAAGAAGAACTACAAGAAAAAGAAATTTAATGGCAAATGTTTTAAATGCAACAAATTTGGTCACCAAGCTAAAGATTGCTATGCAAAAGAAGCTCAAACCGCAATCCACAAAGGTTTTTGCTTCATGGCGGATAGAAAATGTCCAACAGATAAACAATGCAAAAAGATTGTTTTCAAGCTAGATTCTGGAGCTAGCGATCATCTCGCTAATGAGAAATGGTATTTTTCAGAGATGTCCGAATTGAAATTTCCCATTGAAATAAATGTTGCCAAAGACGATCAATCCTTGGTAGCACACAAAATGGGACAAATCAAAGGATTGAGCGATAATAAAACTGAGCTCACGATTAAAAACGTTCTATATATACCTGAGCTAAGAGACAATTTACTTTCAGTAAGTAAATTAACGAATGCTGGAGCTGAAGTCAAGTTTTGTGGACACAAGGCTTTAATTTTGAGTAACAACGAACTTATAGCGACAGCATACTTAAGAGCGAACTTGTATGAACTTGAAGTAGAAATCAATGAAGCAAAGGTTAATATATGTTCAAAAGATGAATCTTTGTTATGGCATCGTCGTCTTGGACACATCAGTAAGCAAAGAATGGATGTCCTTGCCAAGACGAATCTAATTTCAAGCAATATTCAAAGGTCCAAAATTGATTTTTGTGACGTATGCATTGAAGGAAAACAGGTACGAGAACCCTTTAATGGAACCCGTAATAGAGCTAGGCGAGCTCTCGAACGAATACATTCAGATGTTTGCGGTCCATTAAGTCCAATTGCATATGACGGTTCGAAATATTTTGTTTCTTTTATTGACGATTTTAGTCATTTTGCCATGATTTTCTTGATGAAGAACAAGTCAGATGTGTTTCAAGCGTTCAAAGATTATGAAGCTTTGTCGACCGCTATGTTTAATTGTGCAATCTCAAAACTGACTATTGATCAAGGGCGAGAATATTTATCCAAAGAACAAAATTCTTGGTATAAACAAAAAGGAATTCAAGTTGAATCAACAGTTGCATATTCTCCTCAACAAAATGGCGTTGCTGAGAGGTTTAATCGAACTCTTACTGAAACAATAAGAGTTTTATTAATCGAATCAAGTGTCCCAAATGAAATGTGGAATGAAGCTGCACTTACTGCCGTCTATACGATCAACCGGAGTCCAACCCGTTGTTTAGAAGGTTCGATGACTCCAGCCGAATTATGGTTTGGGTCAAAACCAAATCTCAAAAAGCTAAGAGTATTTGGTTGTAAGGCGTATGCTTGGATCCCAACTCAATGTCGAAAGAAACTTGAACCAAGAAGCAGAAAGTCAGTTATGGTAGGATATGCTACGAACGGATACCGACTCTGGGATATGGAAACAAGAAAAATTAAGATCTCTCGCGATGTAAAATTTGATGAGTTTAATTTTCCATTTAAAACCATTGAAAAACAAGTCGATACAAGAGAAAAGCCAAAGTATATCCTATGGAGCCACGAGCAAGAGAGGGAAGAAGAATTTCAAAACAATGCTGTGGCTAACACGTCAGATACACAAGTTTCGCAAATTGAGGAACATGTAAATGAAACAAACCAACTACTAGAAGAAGATGATCAGGAATTGGATGAAGCTGCTATTGCGCTCCCTTCACAAACAGATAACAATCACCAAACGGAGATTGTGAGGCGCAGTGAAAGGGAGCGCAGGCTACCAAGTAAGTTCCTAGATTTTATTATGAATTCAAGGGCAAATTCTGCTGCTGGTATTTTCCCTACAGATCCACCTGATTGTTACAATGATATTCTGAACCGGAAGGATTCAGATCTATGGAAGAAAGCTGTTGAGGCCGAACTTGCATCCATGAAGAAAAATTGCGTTTGGGAGATTGTCGATACTCCTTTGAACACAAAACTGTTGCAGTCGAAGTGGATATTCACTATTAAGGAAGATGAACATGGCAACCAAATCAAATACAAGGCTCGTTTGGTTGTGAAGGGATTCTTACAGAAATATGGAATAGATTACACCGAGACATATGCTCCAGTTGCAAAGTTGACCACAGTTCGTGTTTTGTTGGCAGTCGGCGTACATAGAAAGTTCCATTTTCATCAACTTGATGTTAAAACAGCATTTCTCCATGGAGATCTGAATGAAGATATTTATATGGCTGTTCCAGACGGTGTTCCAGCCAGAGAGGGAAAAGCATGTAAGCTTCTTAAGTCAATTTATGGCTTAAAACAGTCTCCCCGATGCTGGAATCAGAAACTTAATGAACATTTGGTCTCTATTGGATTTAAGCGTTCAAGTCATGATAGTTGCTTATATACAAGATTTGACAAAGATATTTTGTTCCTATTGATATACGTTGACGACCTCCTAATTGTTGGTGAGAAAATCACATCGATAGAGAAACTTAAAAGTGAACTCTCTTCTCGATTTGAAATGTCGGACTCTGGTCCGTTAAGATTTTTTCTGGGTATGAAAATAGATATCGTTGATGATGGTTTAAAAATATCTCAAGAAACTAGTATCGACAAAATTCTTCAGAAGTTTGGTATGATAGAATGCAACCCTGTCAAAAGTCCAATGGAGAAAGGCTTGCAACTTCAAGCAAATACAACAAGTGAAAATTGTCAAAAACCATACCGTGAACTTCTCGGAAGCATTATGTATATAATGCTATGTACAAGACCAGACATATGCTATGCAGTCAGTTTTATGGGAAGATACCAACAAAATCCATCTGACATACATTGGCAACATCTGAAAAGAATAGTACGATATTTAAAAGGTACAAAGAACTTAAAACTAAAAATTAGATGTGACAATGATCAACCAATTATTGGATTTGCTGATGCAGACTGGGCATCTGATATAGTAGACAGGAAGTCTGTAAGTGGATATGTGTTTAAGGTCTATGGAAGTACAGTGTCCTGGTGTAGCAAGAAACAAACAACTGTAGCTACCTCTTCAAGCGAAGCTGAATATATAGCCTTAAGTTCAGCTACAACAGAAGGTATATGGCTAAGAGCTTTATTGCAAGATTTAAAAGAGATCCAAGACGAACCAACTTGTATTTTTGAAGACAATAGAGGATGCATTGGCATGGCCCACAATTTAGAAAGCAAACGAGCAAAACACATCGATATAAAACATCATTTTGTAAGAGACAGTATTGAAAAAAAATTAATAAAAGTTGAATCAATCGGGACAAAAGAACAACAAGCTGACATCTTTACTAAAGCGATGGATCCTGTACATTTCTTGAATTTGAGAACAAAACTTAATTTGACAGAATAAAGGCTCGATTGAGAGAGGGTGTAGAAACTCAAGCAATCGATTTCTTAAAAGTAATCAAATTAAATTTTATAAATTTTCATTCCGATTCTAAACTTTGTGAGAATAAGTTGAATTAATAAATTCTTACTAATTGTTATTTTTATTCGAAGCCAAAGCATTTTAATTACAATAGAAATAAACTATGCTTTGATCTACTCTCACTCACGAACGAGTACCGAAGTGATTCTAACGCGATTCGAAATTAGTCGTATACTCCATGAGGTCTGGCTATACTTATCATTACTATTATTATCTTTTTTTTTTATTTTAGAACTGACCCTATTGCTTTAAATCCTTGGCATGGTAAACTCCTAGGGTTTTACCTGCCAAGTTTTCAATTTCGTACATGTTTTTGCCTACAGCTCTGACGACACGACACTTGACGTACTTAGGGCAAAGTTTTGAAGCTAGTTGTTTAGTACTATCGCTTAATATGAAATTGCGTTTGTACACTTCTTGACCCGGTACGTACTGAATATTACGGGTTCGCAAATTATAATTTTTAGCGCTCCTATCATTAGCTTTTACGATATTTTCCTTAAGTTTGGATCTAATTAACTGAAGCCTATTCTGCCTAGGTAGAGTTAATAGCTCTCCATCCTCTAAGGTATTTAATTTCTGTTCTAGTTTGTAGATACTCCCATGAGTCACCATATTCGACCCAAAAAGTGCGAAATATGGCGATACTCCTATGGCCGAATGCACCGAGCTTCTTAGTGCACACGCTATATCGCTTAAGTGGCGATCCCAATCTCTCTGATCTAATTTTAAATAAGAACGTATCGCTGCTAAAAGCGTTCTATTTACCCTCTCAGAGGCATTTGATTGTGGCGAGTAATTCGCCGTACGAAAGTGGCGGATACCACAGTTTTGAATTAAATTTTGAAACTCCTTGGATAGGAACTGTTTCCCGTTATCCGAGTGGATTACTTCAGGCACACCGAACATATTAAAAACGTCATTATATAAAAACTGAACTACACTAGCGGCGTTTGCCGCTCTTAATGCTTTCAAAAACACAAACTTAGACATGTGTTCAAGCACAACGAACACGTATACATTTCCCGTTTTCGATCTTGGATAAGGTCCAATGAAATCTATATACAGTTTTTGAAAGGGACGATCGGTGGTATAATTGTTATTTATGGGAGGACGTAGGACTTGATTCGACGATTTGGACTGTTTGCACACGGAACAATTAGCTACATATTCTTTGATCTGAACCGTCATGTTCGGCCAATAAAAATGCTGTCGAAGACGATGGAGGGTTTTAGCCACTCCACCATGCGCAGCCTGAGGCGGGTCATGAGCCTTGGCGATTAAACTTTCAGTAAGACCTGAAGGTATCCACAATCGCCAAGAGTGCTCAAAGTAAGTTTCATCTCCCCAGATAGGTAACGATCGCTTGTAAATAAACTCATCTTCGATTTTAAGATCGGGTAATTCTTCTGCTCGCCTTTGAATTGTACTTAGGAGTTCCTTATATTCATCGGACTTGAACTCATCAGAGTCCAAATCTATCAGAGAGACTACGTTTTCCAATTCAATGCTATCTAAGTGCCCCCGAGAAAGAGTGTCTGGTACGACGTTCAAAGATCCTTTCCTATGCTCTATGTCGAAGGTATACGATTGTAGCTCCAGGCTCCACCTAGCCAAGCGACCGCTAAGGTCCTTCATAGTCATTAGCCATTTTAGGGAAGAGTGATCTGTTATTATGGTGAAATCCATACCCTCGACATAGGGCCTGAACTTTTTCACTGCCATCACCGCTGCCATGCACTCCTTCTCGGTGACGGTGTAGTTCCTTTGACAAGAGTTAAGCTTTTGAGAGAAATATGATATTGGGGACTCTTCATCCTCCGAGTTTTTCTGGAATAGTACCGCACCAATCCCAGAATCAGATGCGTCGCATTGAATATAAAATCTTTTCTTAAAATCCGGGTGGGTTAGAACCGGAGCTGTTGTTAAAGCTATTTTCAATTTTTCAAACGCAACTTTTGCTTCTTCCGACATGACGAATTTCGTATTCTTCCCTTTTAACGTGTCCGTCAGAGGAGCAGTCAAGGTAGAAAAATCTTTTATAAATCTTCTATACCACCCTGCTAGACCCAGTAGCCTACGGACCTGTCTAGAATTTTTAGGCATAGGAAAATCGACTACCGCTTCCACTTTCGCGGGATCCGTTTTCAATTGCCCACCACCAACTATGAAACCCAAGTATTTTAGCTCTTTAAAGCAAAACTTGGATTTCTTGACGTTGATGGTGAGATTGGCTTTCCTTAAACATTCGGCCACTTCGTCCAGCAGAGCGATATGTGTATCAAAATCAGGCGCGATAATTAGCAAGTCATCCAGATACACGAAAACCCGATCCCGAAGTCGTGCAGGGATTACCTTGTCCATTAAACGGCAAAGTCTTTGGGCCGCGTTGCACAACCCAAAAGGCATTACTGTGAACTGGTACAAGGCTCTTCCCGGTACCGCAAAGGCAGTTTTCTCTCTACTCTCCTTCTCCAGCGGTATTTGCCAAAATGCTTCCTTCAGATCCACACTACTGATGTAGTATGTATCTGGTAGACGACTGAGAAGCCCGTCGATATGGGGGAGAGGATTCGCGTCCTTTTTGGTCACCTCGTTGACTTTGCGCGAATCCAAACAAAAACGATGCTTGGTAGTGCCGTCTGGTCCCGGCTTCTTTATGAGGACCACGGGTGAACACCAAGGACTTTCACTCTCCTCAATAACGCCGAGCTTAAGCATTCTATCTATTTCTTGGTCCAAGAGGGCTTGTACCGCTGGGGAAACAGGGTAGTGTCTCTGCTTCACCGGAACCGCATTTCCTGTATCTATGATGTGTTCCATAATCGCAGTTTTCCCGAGACCGTGCCGCTCAAAATCCAAAAATTTCTGCTTGACTGTTTCTAATCGGGACTGTTGTTCATAATTTAATACATGGGCGTTAAGAAGGTCGGCATCATCTTCCAGGATCGATACGGAACTAACCACATTTGGCGCTATTTGGAACATCTTCCAGAAGTCCACTCCTAAGTACAATTCTTGGTCTAAACTAGGAACTAGGTAAAGCGTAATGGTCTGCTTGCTGTTTTTGTATGTAATGGGTATCTCTACTTTTCCCACTATAGCTTGATTCTTACCGTCCGCGGTTTTCACCCCTGACTTGTACGTTTGTACTACCATGTTCGCCTCTTTCACAAATTGAGTGCAATTCCTACCTAAAATACTCACGCTGGCCCCACTATCTAACAATCCCAATATTTCTTTACCTGCAATTGAGACTTTTGCATACGGCCTGGGGTCAGCGTGAGTCTCTACGACGGTCGAAGATATTTTCTTTCTTACCTCTTTCCTCCTTTTAAATCTTTCTCTAGTTTTAGCAATCTTATTCGAAATCTCACCCACGTTACCCTTGAAAATTCTATCTCGCGCTTCACTATATTCCCTAATCCTAACATGTAATGGTTTAATTACTGACATCTTTGAAATTTTTAACTTATTTATTGTACTTTTATCATTTTTTAATATTTGTAAATCCTGCTTTTCTTGATTATTTAATTGGTCTTTGTTTGATCTAGAGGGGTCTGAGTCGAACGCGAGTCCCCCACCGACTTCGCGTTCCGTGCTGGGTTTTCCGGCTTACATTCGGTGCATTTAGTCGAAATGACCCCTTCTTTTCCACACCCGTAACAAAAGATGATGCGGGGTTCTGGACAATGCAGCCAGGAGTGTCCCGTCAACCGACAATTCCAACAGGTGAATGACTTTGCTTGGCTCTTTGGCCGTGCGCCGGAATGTTGAAACGCTTCCAACTGCTCTTGGGGGTATGACATCATTCCCGCCTCCATCTCGAGCTCGTGAGCAACGTATCTACCGGGATGCTGGGGCCGAGGATGCTTGGGCACTTCTCTTTCCTTGACCGGAAACGCATACTCTGCTTCCTTACAGGCCAACTTCAGCTGGTCCATGGTGTAAACATATTGTGGATACACTAGCTTACTAATCCGCTCGTTGAGGTTTTTCTTCAGACTTCTTACCAAATCTATCTCCGGCGTTTGTACCCTGAGCTGAGCTCTTAGTTTGTTTACTGATGCGAAAAAATCGTCACTTGATTCCCCGGGACCCTGTTTTCGGTCCATAATTTCTTGGATAATTTCGAAATCTGATTTTGAATTTCGATATTCGCGCATTAAGGCGTCCTTTAACACGGACCATTCAGGACGCACCATCGTTCGTTGAAATTGCCAATACCATACTTTTGCGCCCCCAGATAGTAGAATATGAAAATCCCGTAAAACCTCAGTCCAGGTGCATTGATGTTGGATTTGCAAAAACTCAACCTGGAATATAAATTCCTCTACCGTCATGAATTCTGGTTTGCCATTGAATGATATACCCCATTTATCAATCCGAATTGGTGTTCTCGTCGACATGTTTGGATATCCATAAGGTGAAAAACCCGGTTGCGGATACCCGCTGGTAGGGCCCATTGCGGCCCCGTATGGATTCTGTTGATGGGCATGTTGATATCCAGGTAGATATCCCGGCAGATATCCAGGTTGATATCCGGGCTGAGTTCCAGGTTGATATCCAGGCTGATATCCAGTCTGAGTTCCAGGTTGATATCCTGGCTGATATCCAGTCTGATATCCAGGCTGATATCCAGGCTGATTTCCCGACTGTTGTATCCCATTCGCCAATACAGAATTGTTACTTCTAGCTCTGCTTAGTATTTGACCTGCATGATGATTAGTGGTGTGTTGGAACAGTTGTGGTAAGGTGCCCTGCAGAGTTTGGCTTGCTGTTGGTACCTGCGTCGGCTGACGGAACGGCTGGCTCACTGCCGGAGTGCTTCTCGACGCTTGTGTGGGTTCAGCTGTTACCACTGGTAGCACTGGACGATTGACATTCCCAACGTCTTTAAGTAGTTCGGCGAGTCCCCGTTCGACTTCTGCTCGCACAGATTGGCAGATACTCTCCCTCATTGACTCGTTATAAGAATCATGGGCCTCACTAACAGCCGCTTCTACCATTCTTCTCAATTCAGCTGCTAATCCATTGCCTACATTTGCTACTAATCCGCTATTATTATTAGTTTTTCTATTCGCAGCAGGATTGCCACCTGTACTAATTGTTGGGGCCATCACATTTTGTTTTTCGGCCTCCGAAAACCCTAATAATTCATCTACTTCGGACGATTCACGTCTGTCAACACCCGTCCTGGTAATACTACTGTAAGCAGGCGCTTCGATTGTATCTTCTGATACCCCTGACCCGGTAGTACCTCCGGAGGAGTTACCCTCTGTCCCTACAAGCCCGTTTCCCAACTGAGAGACGGTTTGGTCAACTACAACTGCACTATTTCCTATAGGAGGTATAGCACTTTCAGGTGGTACACCAGAAGTACCGCTCCCGGTCGCCGGCGGCTCGAACGCCCCAGATGCATCCCCTACCGGTTGGAGTTGCATAGCTTTCTCAGGTTTCTTTCCCTTCGGAGGTGTATGTAGTGTAGTCATATTGGACTCTAAAATGTGTTGCCTGAGTAGAGTGCGAGTTAGTACACGATTGGATAATTCTCCTTCTGTTATTAAAATATTTTTTTCATTTATGCTCATGAGATTACTATGTCTAACCTTATTTGGATCACTTCAATAACTTATCTCTAACAAGAAAATAAAATTTCTTACTCTAAAATTGTGTTTAAATTGAAAAGAGTATTGGACTTTTTCTATCGAAACACTGCCTTAAATCTAAATGTATTTTATTCTAACCTAAATTATCACTAACTGATCTAATATCTTACTGTAAATATAAATGTATCTCTAATTCGACAACCTACTATAATTTTTTTTTTTTTTTTTTTTTTTTTTTTTTACCTAAATCAAAATAAAATAACAAAAAATCAAAAATAATTATAAACAAAATCTTATATCTACAATCTGTCACCAAATCTGAGGACTTTTCTCTAAACTCCGTGACCTAATCTAAACTATTCTAAAATCTTACTTTACTATTCTATTAACCTTTTTTTTTTTTTTTTTTTTTTAATTTTTGATGCTTTTTTATAATTTTTTTTTTTTTTTTTTTATTGTTATCTATACCTTAAAATAATTACTTACTTTTCATTAACTTAAAAAAAATACGAAAAAACTAACACCTTCTAATACACTCTAATACACTCTACCTTTCTCAAAATAAAGACTAAACAATGTGCAAATAAATAAAATGTTTTGCCAAAATATACTGATTATTTTTTTTTGTTAACTTTTCAATTCTTAATACGGGGGTGCTTTCGGGGCTTACTCGGTGGATCATTGGTTATGTTCCCGCTTATGTATGACTTGACAGCAAATACCTTTTAATAAAAATGCAATTGCCCTCAAAGTGTGGTTACTGACGATTTGAAATTTATAACTTTATAACACAGGACAATTTCCGATTGAATTATCAGTCGAAGCTGAAACGCCTCGTCGCAATTGCTCCAGCCTTCTAAAGAGCTATCTGGAACAAGACTTACGATTTGCTACTGCACGATCGAAACTCAACTGGAACAGAAATGGGATTTTGCCTCGCCGTTGACCCCAAGATACTCCGCCGCAATTCACTCTATACGTTAAAACCTTATGCTTGAAGACATGCTGAGCACTCAGCATCATTGACGAGAACAGCTACATAAAAGATGTACTGGTTGCTTCCACTGGGAATGTCGAATCACTTCGTTGCAATTATTCAGGTATGCTTGAGAGCTTTCCTGTATAAGACTTACGATGTGGTTCGGCATTGCAAGTGAATCCAATCAGTACACAAGGAAAAAACTAGGACAACACGTTGGGCGCCATTTGAAACCAGGCAATAGGGAGGGTAATAGGAGACAACCATGTCTTCTTCGCGGGCAGGACCGTTGCTTCCAAGATCCTCAGCTCCAGAATCATTCTTACAAGATTCACGATTCCCATATTTGAAGACGAAGGTTAGGGGGAAAGGGGATAGATTGCACGCTGTAGGGGCCGCGGCATGCTTGCGTCACACGGCTCAACTCGTCGGATTAGGGGGGGTCTTGCCCCCACAGCAGTACCTCACCTGTTTTCAAAACATATATCATGCCGAAATTCTGTACCAAAAAAATTCACCACCCACACAAAACAAACTCACACTTTGAGGCGCTGCAGATGACGGCGCAGCAGGACCTTTTCCCACCCTACCTGGGATTCCGTTGGTCCAGTCTTTTTGGAATCCCCCTAAAGAAAGACCTAATTTCGCTGTCAAGTCATACTTACCCCCACCGAGAGGCTTAAACCAGCCTAATTACACCCCCCTGAAACAAAAAATCTTTATTCCATTGGGCTGCCGTAACAGTCCAGTAACAACACCATTTTTGTTTGCTTTAAATTTGGCGTGATTTACAAATCTTTATTTATTCTACATCTAAAACCTAACTAAAATAAATAATTTCCATAAAACAAGACAAAAATAACACATCAAAGACTCTCTCACAACCATGCAAAAAAATGGCTTTGATTATAAAATTGATTTTGATATTTCGTTGACTTAGTTTTGAATTTACAGGTTCACTTTATAATTTTGAATATGGTTCCAAAATTAAGATTTAAGTTTAGCTTTATTATTTAGATTTAAATTACGCTTTATTCTTTAGTTTTCGATTTGCTTTTCTTATTAACTCTGAAAACTAATAAAATTCCAATTCAATAATTAAAATTAATATAAAACAAGAAAACAATATTTAAAATAAAATGATTTACAATATATGAACTATAAGTTGAAAACCGTTGGCGTAACGGTCAATTTGAGCGGTTCCTAAAGTCCGTCCCGTAATCCTTACGGATTCCCCAAACCACTTTAAAATTTATAATTTGGCCAAAATTGTCGCCAACGCAAAAAAAAACTAACTAGTTTCGGGGTTTTTCCTGCCTATACATAGAGCTCTGTGTATCGGGGGAGTGCCAAATGGTAAACTACCTTGGAAACACGGTTTAAATAGCGTTGGAGGAACCCTATCTTAGATGGGACGACGCAAAGATAAAATATAAAACGCTCGCCAACCGTTTTTTTTTCTTTATAACGAGTTCAATCACGGAATAAATTACGGAAATATAAATTAACAACAAAAAAAATATCAATAATAAAAAGAAAGAATAACAAAAAAATATGAAATAAAACAAAAAAAACTATCACGCCAAAATAGATTATATATATAATTATCGTTGCTTCTTCTGGCGAATCTTCGATTTCGTTCGCAGGATCCTGGATTTGCTGATTATGTTATCTTATTGGGTGTATTGGTATACTATTTTATTGCTTTTTTACTAATTTTATAAAGGGGGTGAACCCATAAAAGCGGGTACTCTACTGTACCACCGGGTAGCAGGTTGCCGCGTGTAAATTTGTATTCGTTACTATGTATATCGATTTTAATATAAAATGTATGGTGCTGGTATCTTAATGGCACTTTATTTCGAATATGCCTTTAGTTTTTAAATCTTTACTTGACTAAGTCTGGTGAATCGACAGACTTTCCAGTTTAACGTTTCCGTTTTTCTTTTGCCTAGCAGTATCTTTTCAAATAGTCGTAATTCGATCACAAGACTTTCTTTTGTGCTACTGTTCCGCTATACCGCTATCCCGTTTTTCCTTAAGCGCTTCTTATGGATAGCGGTTTCGACTTTCGTCTTCTCGAAAACCACCAGTTCACCCTAATTCCATAAAACATACTTTATATAAGTTCCTACGTTCAAAACTACACAATTTTGGTATGTAAAACTCACCCCTTTTGTTTAGTAGAAAAAAAACTTAAGTTTGTAGTTTTCCTTTGCGTGTTGAGCTTCAAAATTAGATATTGTGACACTCCAAAATATTCTAAATTTTATAAAAAAAAACACTGGTTTACTATCACTTTACTTTGAAACTATATTAATCTATCTTACTTTAAATTCAAGACAAAGATTTCATACTAGACTTCCTTTGTCCACTTAAAATGATGATTCAATTTACTATTGCTTATTGAAAATAAGTTCACGTTTTGCTTGCTCCTACACGACTAACCATATACCATATCCCAAACTACGTTCCTAGTCATACCATCCTACTTCCAACTAGAATCGGCTCTCTAACTGCGGATGCAGTTGTTGTACCGCACTATGTGTAAAGGTAGTGGGGGATTCATATTTGTATTTGAATTCAAATTCAAATTCGATATCAAAATTATTTATCTACCTTTAGGCGTTTTATATTAAATAATATCCAAACCCTTTTTTTTTTTTATTATAACAGATTGCACTACCTATCCCTTATCTCATACCTCAACCCTAAAGAACAACACAAAACTTTTCTTTGCAGCGGCTCTTTTCAAAGCTGTCAAAGTTTATGACAATTTACAAGCATATTTCTTTTTTTTCTCCTCATTAATAGATTTTCTTTTGCCGTCTTGCATAAATTTATAAAATTTATTTCTTTTCTACATTTTCGCTTTAATTCGTGCGTTCCCTTGGTCTTATCATAAATATACACATCCGGTTGTGTTTGTTCTTTTTGTTGAGAAGCCCTTGTCCCCAGAAGCAGCTGAACAAAATCAGATCTTTTTTTCTGAGCTTGGTCTGACCGACCAAGAGTCAAATCCACCGCCCTAGCAGGCATGAGGGAAGAAATTGAGTCGGTGGTTACTATTTCCATTCTCATAGAGTGGGTATTACCATTCTATGAGCCCAATACAAGACATTTATGCAAAGGTAGGTACATATTTGCATTAGCGCCGACCTAACCTAAAATTTGTGCTTCTCCCCAGCATTGGCTTTTAGTAGACCGTCGTTCCTACTGATAGTTGCTGCTGGATTGCTCAAAGTGGCCATTTTTACTATTATGTCCAGAAACATTATTTGAATCGCTTACGCTTAAGCCAATTCCCATACTCTTCTGAGGTTCACTTCCTTAAGCCTACCCAATGCCCCTTTGCTTCAAGGTGACCATAACAGCCTTATTAAACTGTTTTAATCTTTGCATATATGTAATTCTTTAAAAAAAAAAAAATTGGTTTTTAATCCAGGGATTTCTAATCCCACGGTTTTTATCCAATTAAATATAATTTAAATTTAAACAAATTTTGGTTCTTTTTATTTTTCTCATTGGTTTTTCTTTACTAATTAGTTTTGGAATTTTTGCTAATTTTTGTTGGTCAAAAAAAAAATTCCTGGTGCCCATTGATTTATTGCAAGTACCCTAAATTGATTGATTCGACAATCAAAAAAATTTTTCAAACTAATAAAATTCTTCCTCCACTGAACCCAGCCCAGCTGTGTAGTCGTGGTGGAACAAAAGAAAATAAAAAAAAATATCTCCTAAGCCGGGTGAAGACCAAAACAAACCAAATTTTTCAAGGACGCGCGCAATTTTAAAGAACTGTTTTTTGTAAAAAAAAAACTCATACAAATCGATTTCAAGTGTTTTTTTGGTAATAACGTTCTACTATAACTTAATTTAGTGTCTAAAAATCGAAAAAATTACGGAATTTAAAATATATTTCTTGCTGTACTTTTTGCTTTTTTTGTTTTGTTGGTTTGTTTTTGCTGGTTTGTTTTGATTTTCGCCGAGTTTAAAACGTCAAAATGGTAACTGTA
Organism: Episyrphus balteatus; assembly: GCF_945859705.1. NCBI lineage: Eukaryota > Metazoa > Arthropoda > Insecta > Diptera > Syrphidae > Episyrphus > Episyrphus balteatus. The sequence continues at coordinate 105,020,123 of NC_079136.1, forward strand.
AAAAGAAAGAGAAGACAAGGACAAATGTTCGAACTTCCCTATTAACGAGCTACTTGTTGCACTTTTTTTTATTCTTTTTTGATATCGTGTTCTTGTTTTGATCTATCTGTCAAATTTTATTCATTCGCGTTTAAAACTTTCGTCCCATCGGTGCGTAGGTAGTTATAATTTTGTTTATAAGGATTTTCGATAAATCCTCGCGGTTTTCAAGTTCGGTATAGATAATTAATTTAGTAAATAAAAAGAAAAAGATTCAAAGAAAAAAAAGATTGTTCGAGATAATTAATATACCCCAGAAAAAGTGCAACAAGTTCCAAACGCAAGGAAACAGCTTTTTAATCTTTAATTTCTATTGGTTTTATTTATTCTTTGCTTATTACTAATTTATATACAATATTTTGATCTCTATGCATAACAAGTTATTTGATATAATTCATGTCCCCGGCACACAATCCGGAGAGAAATCTGGTCGGAACTCACTATGAGAACCTATGTCCAATGAGCTAAAGAACTCAAAGGAAAAGTCTTTGGAATCCGAATGGAATCCTATGTCCCCACAATACGGAGAAAAGTCTGGTCGGAACTCGGCAGGAGAACCTATGTCCAACGAGAAGCTCGAAGGAATAGTCTGTGGGATCCTAGTGGAAACCCTTATGTCTCCAAAATGTGGAGATAATTTCGGTGTCGGAACTGACTAGGAGAACCTTTGGCCAACGAGAAACTCGAAGGAGTAAACTGTGGAATCCGAATGGAAACCTTTTTTTTGTTAGTATAATAATAATTTCCTGTTCTAAATTCTATTGTAAACTACCTGTGTTGATTTCTGATTCCCTAATACAACTAGCTACTTACATATTTACTATTTAGGACCAAAAATTCAAGAAAATGACGATCAAGAAGAACTGCCTCTAATTGAAAAGTCTTTTTCTAGGTCTACTTGGCTCTGTGTTTACATGGTATAAAAAAAGAAGGTATGATCATTAGAAAAAACTCAGTATCGAGAACTGTCAAAACTTAAAAAATGGCTACTTAAGGTTTTCACAGTTCCCATTGAAATTGTTGTTGTAAACAAATTTGTCTTGGAAATTGTTGTTGCTTTTGACTATGCCAAATATTAAACGTCAAAACCTTACTACCCCATTTTGTAAGATGGCGGCTCTAATGATCATACCTTGTCTTTTTATACCATGCTGTGTTTATACACTAAATGAATAGGTCCCTTCAAGCAAACAAGTCCGACCTCAGTCCGAATCCGTTCCGCCTGAGGCGGAGCTGAGTCCGACTTCGGATCAGAAACTGGTCCGAAGGCGGCTCAAATCAGTATGGAAATTATAATCACCGCGAAGTCGATTGCATATGTATTGGTGTGGTGAAAATCTCCATTCCGAGAAAACGGAGCCAAAGTCGGACCCGAGGCGGAGTAGCGAAAACCTACCAGAAAGAGGAACAAAAAAGGGATGACGTTTCGCATTTGCAACCAAAAAGAGAACAAGATTTATTTTTTTTTTTTCACTGAAATTGTTTTATTTATTTAACTTTCACAAACACAAATGTTTACAATTATTTTCTGGAGAAATAGCATACAGGCCACCGGCAGGAATAATTGATTTTCCAAAATTTTATTTGTTGAATGTTGTTCGTGGTTGGTGGTGGCCTCAGGCTGCAGGAGAAGATGACTTCCTACGAAAAACATAAAAAAGATTAATTATTGATTAGAAATTTGCTAAGCTACATTTCAGCAATGCATACCTGTTTTTTATTCCAATTAATATTAATAATATTATTATTATTATTTTTGACGAGTCACGAGCACGACACGCGAGGAACTTCAACAAATAACAAATAAATAACAAAATGGCGCTTTGTCATTTTCTTGCCTTTGTCTTTCTTTCGTCAGTTCTCCATTTCGCAATTTTCACCACGCTTCTCCTTCGACTTTTGTGTTCATACACAAAAAGTTGCAAGTGTGTGAGTGCAACCCCTTTTTTCGCGTTCTGAGGTCGGAGTGTCTTTGTTGAACTCAGTTTTCTTGTTTGAAGGGGTACTTGGAAACAGAGAATCGCAAGATCGACGATTTATTTATTTTTTTTTATTTTATTTTATTTATTTAATTTTTATTTCGAATAAGATTTAAGTATAACAATTCATTATTAAATAACATACCTATTAGATTTCATAAATTAATTCAAAATAAAAATTTAGTGACATTTATATTTATAAAATAAACAGAGTTAATGTCACTTCAAGTAATTTAAACATACATATATTATTTGGGTGGGGTGACCCTTAATGGAAAAAAAGAAAATAATACTTCAAGCTGAGGTAGGTACAGTACATAAATATTAGAATATTGAAGTTGAGGTATATCATCACAAAAAGAATTCATTTAATTACAAACACAAATCTAAAGCAAACATTTTTTTTTTCTTTTATGAATTTAGATACATTTTTTAATTATTTAGGTTTAAGCATTTAGCAAGCATTCAAGGTTATTGGGTTGAAAATCAAAGAGCCATGCCTTTAAATCTTTTTCATTATTTTTTGAAAAATTTGAAGTTCTTAGAGTCAGGGGCAGTGATACCACTTTACTTCAATTGAAGTAGATCTACTTCTTTTTTTCAAAAAAAATTTAAATCTACTTCCTACTTCGCACCATCACAAAAATATCGAAATCTACTTCATTTTAAAATATCTGTTCCAATCTACTTCAAATGATCAAAATATGAGCCAAATCTACTCCTTTTTACAGAAAACCAAATATTTGACTAAAAATTGTTATAAAATAATGTATAGAAATGTGTTTGTACCGAAAATATGGGGTTTGAAAGAATTAAAATTTTTGGTTTTAGTTGTTTTTGCTAATTAAATTATTTAACTTAAATACCTACATTTAATAGAATTAATTTTTTTTATATAGATTTGTATAAAAAAAAAGAGTGTGTGTACACATGTACACGCGACTGAAGTTATACTTCTCATTCAGGATATGTAAAAGAATTTCATTTGATATTTTTAAATTCTATTTTTAAATTAATTAATCCACACTTCTTTTTTTACATTTTTATCAAATTAATTCTTTCATTCTCCTTGCGTCCATGTAGTTTTCAATTTATTCTGAGAAATTTACTCATGTTGTTCGGTTCAGAACGTACGGTATATGCTTAACGAAAGTAAACGAATTGCGCATAAAATGTGCGATATGGTAATTTTATGAGAATTGTGTGTGCTTCAGCACTAGTAGTAGCAATATGCAACTTTCAGGGTTGCTACAAAGCTCAAAAGTGAGCTGAGCTCAGCTCAAATTTTGAGCTAGCTCACTTTTGAGCTATGTACCATAGCTCAGCTCATTTGAGCTAAGCTGAAAGTGAGTTGAGCTGATGGTTGAGCTGAGCTGTTGGGTGAGCTAAGGTAAAGTGAGCTGAGCTGAGCTGTGATGGGTGAGAGGATACATTGATTTTTATTTGGAAAGTACAATGAAATATGAAGATATTTTAAACTTTTATAAAACACCATAGCTTAAGATGTTTGGTTCTAGTTATTAATGGAATTATTTTAACACATGGATATTTTTATAAATAAAACAAATAATTTTTCGTGATGTTTTCTCTTGGTTTTTTTAATAGTAAATAGGTATATTTCTATTTTTTTAGTAAAATATTTCTTTTTTCAAAATTCCGAGAAAATCGCGTTTGAAAGTTGGGGTAAATTTTTTTTTTCGAAAAATCAGGGGCGGACTGGCCCACCGGGCAACCGGGATTTTTCCCGGTAGGCCCTCGGGCAAGAAGAAAATTTTTAAAAGCACTTGAAATTCTATTTTGTAAGAGAAAACTTTCTCATAAAATGCTCGGTTGCTAGTTAATATAAACATGTTGTGGCCTCCTATAAATCTTTCGAGGTCCACAGAATTATTTTTGTGGCCCTTTTATTAAATGTAGGCCCCCTATAGATCTTTGAAGGCCCACCGAACTTTGTTTGTGGCCCTTTAGTCAATGTAGGCCTCCTTTCGATCTTTCAAGGTTCACAGAATTATGCTTGTGGCCTTTTTAGTAAATGTAGGCCCTCTATACATCTTTAAAGGCCCACCGAATCTTGTTTGTTACCCTTTCATTAAATGTAGGCCCTCTATAGATCTTTGAAGGCCCACCGAATTTTGTTTGTGGCCCTTTAGTCAATGTAGGCCCTCTTTCGATCTTTCAAGGTTTACAGAATTATGCTTGTGGCCCTTTTATTAAATGTAGGCCCCCTATAGATCTTTGGAGGCCTACCGAACTTTGTTTGTGGCCCTTTAGTCAATGTAGGCCTCCTTTCGATCTTTCAAGGTTATTGATCTTCCGAGGTCCACAGAATTATGTTTGTGGCCCTTTTATTAAATGTAGGCCCCCTATAGAGAGCCTTGGAGGCCCACCGAACTTTGTTTGTGGCCCTCTAGTCAATGTAGGCCTCCTTTCGATCTTTCAAGGTTCACAGAATTATGCTTGTGGCCTTTTTAGTAAATGTAGGCCCTCTATTCATCTTTAAAGGCCCACCGAATCTTGTTTGTTACCCTTTCAATAAATGTAGGCCCTCTATAGATCTTTGAAGGCCCACCGAATTTTGTTTGTGGCCCTTAAGTCAATGTAGGCCCTCTTTCGATCTTTCAAGGTTTACAGAATAATGCTTGTGGCCCTTTTATTAAATGTAGGCCCCCTATAGATCTTTGGAGGCCCACCGAACTTTGTTTGTGGCCCTTTAGTCAATGTAGGCCTCCTTTCGATCTTTCAAGGTTCACAGAATTATGCTTGTGGCCCTTTTAGTAAATGTAGGGGGCCTCCTATTGATCTTCCGAGGTCCACAGAATTATGTTTGTGGCCCTTTTATTAAATGTAGGCCCCCTATAGAGAGCCTTGGAGGCCCACCGAACTTTGTTTGTGGCCCTCTAGTCAATGTAGGCCTCCTTTCGATCTTTCAAGGTTCACAGAATTATGCTTGTGGCCTTTTTAGTAAATGTAGGCCCTCTATTCATCTTTAAAGGCCCACCGAATCTTGTTTGTTACCCTTTCAATAAATGTAGGCCCTCTATAGATCTTTGAAGGCCCACCGAATTTTGTTTGTGGCCCTTAAGTCAATGTAGGCCCTCTTTCGATCTTTCAAGGTTTACAGAATAATGCTTGTGGCCCTTTTATTAAATGTAGGCCCCCTATAGATCTTTGGAGGCCCACCGAACTTTGTTTGTGGCCCTTTAGTCAATGTAGGCCTCCTTTCGATCTTTCAAGGTTCACAGAATTATGCTTGTGGCCTTTTTAGTAAATGTAGGCCCTCTATACATCTTTAAAGGCCCACCGAATCTTGTTTGTTACCCTTTCATTAAATGTAGGCCCTCTATAGATCTTTGAAGGCCCACCGAATTTTGTTTGTGGCCCTTTAGTCAATGTAGGCCCTCTTTCGATCTTTCAAGGTTTACAGAATTATGCTTGTGGCCCTTTTATTAAATGTAGGCCCCCTATAGATCTTTGGAGGCCCACCGAACTTTGTTTGTGGCCCTTTAGTCAATGTAGGCCTCCTTTCGATCTTTCAAGGTTCACAGAATTATGCTTGTGGCCCTTTTAGTAAATGTAGGGGGCCTCCTATTGATCTTCCGAGGTCCACAGAATTATGTTTGTGGCCCTTTTATTAAATGTAGGCCCCCTATAGAGCCTTGGAGGCCCACCGAACTTTGTTTGTGGCCCTTTAGTCAATGTAGGCCTCCTTTCGATCTTTCAAGGTTCACAGAATTATGCTTGTGGCCCTTTTAGTAAATGTAGGCCCCCTATAGATCTTTGAAGGCCCACCGAATTTCGTTTGTGGCTCTTTAGTCAATTTAGGCCCTCTTTCGACCTTTCAAGGTTCACAGAATTATGGTTGTGGCCCTTTTAGTAAATGTAGGCCCCCTATAGATCTTTGAAGGTCCACCGAATTTTGTTTGTGGCCCTTTAGTCAATGTAAGCCTCCTATTTATCTTTCGAGGTCCAGAGAATAATTTTTATGGCCCTTTAGTCAATGTAGGCCTCCTATGGATCTTTCAAGGTCCACAGAATTATGTTTGTGGCCCTTTAGTCAATGTAGGCCTCCTATGGATCTTTTACAATAATAATTTGCCTCCACTTTAAAGTTCCTATCGATATGCATCCTTTTGAAATTTTTTAAATTAAAATATTGTAAAAAACTTATAGTATCGTTCATAATAATTTTTTTTTATTTAAAGAATTTTTTTAGAAAATTGCCGTTCCCGCCTTTTTGATTTTTTTTAGTGTTTTTTTTCGACTGTTTAGATACGCAAATTTTTTTCTGAATTTTTAAAAAAACATTATTCTTATAGGAAAAAAAAACATTATTGTTATAGGAAATTTAATCCTCTACAAAAAAGTTTTAAATGCGATACATAAAAATTTTGCTTTGTTTGCGAGATATATTGAGAACCCCAAAACCGGGGCTTTTGCACCCCTATCTTCAATTTTCACCCTCTCATTTAATAGCAATCCGCGGTTTTATTTTTAGAAAATAGTTTCGGGATTTAGGATAAACAATATCATATGAGATCGTTTTTTTTATAAAATGTTTTAAATTGATAAAAATATGCTTAAAAAGCTTAAAAAGATCAAAAACAGTAGATTTTCAAAATCCATATTTTATCCAATTTTAGACGTATTTAATTTTTGTGACCATTATGTTGAAAGATAAAGTAGTATTCTCTTTTCTCCTTTATATCTAAAAATGCTCAAATGATACAAAAAAACTATTAGTAAAAATATCAAAACTGTCGTTTTTTCCCTTTTTGAATAGTTTTTTCTTAAGTTTTTTACAATTTTTTAATTTGAAAAAAATTTTAAGGGATGCACATATCGATAGAAAATTTATTTATCTTCAAAACATTACTTGGTAAAAATTTTCAAATTCAGCTTGGTTTTCAAGTTATAGAGATAGACAAAAACCCAAAAAGTAACAATAAGGGTCGAAAATATTTATAGTCACAAAATCCATAGATTTTGAAGAAAAGTATTTTGTTATCTTTTCCAAAAAACGTACTACACATGCAAAATTTAAAACGAAAGGTTTTGATTTTTTCTTTCAGTAAGAAATTTTTTTGTCAGAAATTTACTTTTAAAATCTTTTTATACATTGCTCTTAAACATCTGGAGTGACCCAAACAAATATTTTAGTGTTTGTTGCTTATTTATTCAGCTATCAGGGCCGGTTTTTCTGTTCAGATTAGTCGTTTATTACTCAAGATATTGCCCGAACTATGCTGGGAAAAAACAACGACAAAAAACTGAGAAATTATGCCTCGAAAACGAAAAAAATTTCTTCTAAAGTAATTTCCGAGACCCTTAGGACAAAGCACGTAAGAAAATAAAATGCACTATACTGCGTCGCACTTACATGCTCTTGTAGTTAAAAGTATCTTTATCTTAAATATCTATTGGAAATTTAAGATTTTTTTAAGTTCCGAGAAAAAAAAATTAAAAAAAATATAAAGTTAAAAAATTAAATTTAAAATAGAAACTTTTTTTTAATTTTGTTTTGCATTTTACACTTTAAAATGACAAGAAATACCTGTCTGTAAATTTTGATTTAAATTGGCTTATGCTTTGATGAAATATAGAAACCAAAAAAATATGACAATTTTTGCAAAAACGACAACGCCATATTTCCGTTTTCCGAATTTTTTGAGAAAAACTAAAAATGCAGTTTTATTAGAATCCAAAAGACTATTACGTACACAAAATTTCGAAAGCCGTTTTCGAGAAAATTGCGATACCTCCAAAACGGTATATTGAAAAAAGAACGTGTCTTTGGAATAAGGTAAAAATCATCTGCACCAAGTTTCAAGGAAATCCATCTACCATCTACCCGTTTACGCCCTAGCTCGTAGGACAGACCGACGACGGACGGCATGACGAAACCCACTTTTTTTATCTTCTCCATCATGGTAATGTTGGTTTTGATTCAAACCTCAATTTTTTTTCTACACGAAACCAACACTTGCCCTATAGAGCAAGTAAAAATAGTGGGATTGAGTGTCCATTTTGGCTGTAAACCAGTGCAATTAGAAGTGTTATAGTTTCAAAAGTTTGTGAAATATATTAAATAAAATACACTACTGGGGTCCCACGCACTTGCCCTTATGGTGAAAGTAACTCTGATGTTAAAGAATTTTACTGAACAAAATTAGGGAAAATTAAAATTTGATATTTTTAAGGAATTCTATAAGTAGTCAAAATAAATAAAATCTGTTTTTGTAATTAAAAGATCATTTAAAACCGTGTTTATTAAATGATCTTTTACACAAAACTAAGTACCTATGCTATTTCATATTTTCCATGAAAAGGAACTTTCAGAAAAAAAATTCGAAAATCGTTAAAGCCGTTTTATAAAAAAATATTTTTTTATATATAAAATTTTTCTAACATTTTTCAAAAATTTAAATTGGTATGCCATTTATAAGAAATAAAAAACGAAATTTCGATAAAATTTTTATCAACCCGTTTTGAAAAAATCGATTTTTCAAAAGACAGGCAGGTACCGTTAGTTTTGGCCCTAAAAAAATTTTCAATTTGGCCTCCAGGAAATCACCCAAAACTATTAACTACCAAGTTTGAAAAAAATCGCTCCATTAGTTTAGGCTATAACTCGTGGTAATTAAAGACGGACAGACAAACCAGAATAGCGGGACCCACTTTTTTAGCATACTCTATCATCTTAATGTCATGTCTGATTGTTATCTCAAGTCCGATTATTTTTTCGAATCCTTAACTTGCCCTATAGTACCAATATCGCAAGTAAAAATGTCAATTTGTCTTCACCTTTCGAGACAAACCGGGACCAGTTATAAAATTGAATTTAATATAGCCACGGAATTCGTTAGAACATCATTTTTTAGATAATTTTATTGTGAATAAGACTGTCTTTGGCCATTTTTGGTTAAAATGAGTAAAAATGGAGCTATTAAATATAAATGGTACCAACCTCTTTTCCAAAATGGCGGCTGCTTTCGACATCCTACCACCCCAAAAAATTGACTTTTATGATAAGAACATTCATCCAAATACATTCCACGAAAAAAATTTAGTCCTGCGAAAAATGCGATTTGATTTACTAATTTGCCTGGGCTATAATATCATTCTAAAACGTTGTGTTGAGATCAAATAATAATAATAAATAACATTCTACATTAGTCAAACAAATTAAGATAAAGGTTTTTTCGATTTGTATTTGTATTTTTGGAAGAGGTGGACAATTATGAAAAGTGACATTCGATATATTGATATATAAAGGCCTTATTATATGATATATGTATAAAGAATACATATTTTCTTTTGACTAAACTGAAAGTAACACCCACTTAACGTTTTAAAATGAATGTTATATAACTTAGCCCTGTAAATTTTTTTTATTTTCAATCACTCAAATAAATTGATCCGCCTGTTCACAGATTTTATAGATCAATCTTCTTCTTCCTTTTTCTCGGCGCTGTTATGATCTCGATGTCGAGGGGATCATAACCTTCCCACGTTACTGCTTCACACTAGTGATCCGCCTGTGGGGTTCGCCGGGTTGACCTCAGAAATCGGCGGCAAGCCTCCCGGTTTGGTATTGTTCCGTTTCTGAGGCCAACTGAATGCTGGTGTTTTTGCATTTGCTTGTACCAGGAGTTTTTAGGCCTACCTTTCTTTTTATTTCGTGTTGGAACGTTATATAGATTTTATAGATCAATAAACGTGAAAAAACTTAATATCAAGAAACAGTTTCTGCATATCAACTTTTCTTTTTAAAAATTTTAAAAGTGAATTATGTATTTGTGGCCCTTTTCCTTAAAGTCCCGGGAGGCCCTTTGACCCCCAGTCCGCCCCTGCGAAAAATCCCCGAATCTTTGAACGCTCCTGGAAGCTAAACCGCTTGAGAGCAATTATTGGGAGTGATGACAAATGATAGCTTGTGTCAGATTTTTAAAAAATCGGCTTCCATGTTAAACCGCCACATCATGCCTATTTTTTCAGAATCGTGCCTATTTTTTTTTTACTTTTAAGTTCTCCCGGTTCGAGAACGCGTGGACCTACAGGGATAAGAGTTGTACACAAATGTAGGTTAGAGTCCCCGCTACCTTTTGGCATCAAAAATTTTATTTTCATTTTCTTCAAAATTCCGCGATATAGGCGTTGGAACGCTTTGACCTAGAGACATGGGGGTAGTTCCATAGGAAAGGTTATATTCTCAGCTACCCGATAGTGGTATAATCCGGTTTTTCGATTTTTTTCAAAATTCCGAGAAAATCGCGTTTGAAAGTTGGGGTAAAATTTTTTTTCCAAAAATCCCCGAATCTTTGAACGCTCCTGGAAGCTAAACCGCTTGAGAGGAATTATTGGGAGTGATGCCAAATGATAGCTTGTGTCATG